>NW_015112837.1:392906-439108 GCF_001443285.1 Poecilia latipinna
AGTTGAGTTTACTGTAGTATCTTTGCTTTTTTTGTTTGTTTGATTGATGCACCTATGGAATTTTAGGCTTTTCTTCAATTGCCTTCAATCTTTTCCCACTGCAGTCGATGAAAACAGGAACATGCTATGTGACTGCAGTAGCTGTACCCCGTGAAACATGTTTATGTGTGTAGGAAAATGGGACTGGAGGGCTCAAGAGCGGTCGGTCTTGGTCGCAGACATCAACCTTTGGGCAAAAAGGACATTGTACTGTAAAGGGTTTTTTACATAGCTTTTAAACAAGACTCTCTCATGCAGTTTTATGTTTTAAGCATATTTCCAATTGCAGATGATTTATTTTACACGTGGAAGAGAGTCCTCCACCTTTAAAGTGTCAGTCATCTGTTACCACGCTAGTTGATGATTGGTGTTTAACGTACACATATTCTTTCTTCTAATAAAAGTCAGACAAAAATCAGTGAATCAGTGAACTCTTAACTATTTAACAAGATTTAGTTGATCATTTTTAATAAAATGAACAATAGTTTTTCCAAACACTTTTATGCCATATTTACTCTTACTTCATATTATACCTGTAAAATTATTACAATTAGTACACTGCAAGCAGCAGCATCAGTGTCCTGTAGCGCTCTGTTAAACTAAAGTCTGTATATTTTTTAGATGTGCAATAGTATTTTCAATAACTTTAACCGCTTCTGAGCATATTTTGGTAACTAGTAAGCATAAAAGACTGATTATAGTTTTTGATAATGCGCAATCTCCACAGTTCATCTAAACAAGAGATTAATTCTTTCTAAAAACAAAAAAAAACAAAAAACCATGCAGGCAGGATATATAGCTATTTAGCAGGTATTGTGTGTCTGGAGGGTGATGAAAGGGAGAGGGCTGTTAAAAAAGACAAGCGTCTTTGCTAGATTAATGACGGACATCTAGCTTGGTTGATTTTGTTTCTCAACAAATTCCTTTCAGGCTGAACAAGTTCCAGATACAGTTCTGTTTTGAAGTGTTTGGCAAAGGAATACAAATAAACAAGGCGTAAGGATTCTGTAAAAAAAAAAAAAAATAAATTGTGAACTGAAATCAGGCTTAAAGGACTAAAACTCATATTTAAAGTAAGTGATGTTTTTCTGCATAGGTTTATCTCAACTGTAAACAACTTTGGGTTTGTACAGAAATGTTTGTCTCATCTGTTTTTATGTTGAGTTGACAACCTCTCAAAGATTTGTTTGTGCTCTCATTCTTCGATGTTTTTATAGGGATTTGTAATGCAGCCAATGAAAGGGGAAAATGATGAATTTGATTTTGAAATTCATCCTCTGCCGAGTATTTTTGCTATTTTTTCTTCTCAAGCAACTGTAACAAGTGTTGATAAGATCACATTATCCCATGGCTTTTAAATACATAATCCAAATCGTATGGTTTTGTGATATTCCAAGAGATGCTTCATATCCAGAAAATAATGAAAACAACTTAAAGTAATTAACTCTGTACAGAATAATTCAGTTCAGCTATAAAATTCTTTATTAATCTCACAGGAAATGTACATGTTTTTGTAATTCATATACGTTTCATTAGAGAGTTGTCGATGGGGATGGATGTGAGCAGGAAAGATCTCCTGTGGTGACCAGTATTAGAGCGGACATGTTTAAGGGATGAAGGACTGGCTACATGCACAAGATGGGGTGCTGAGTTTAGGTGTCGCACTCGAACTCACCACCATTGGCATGTAATTGTGTGTTGTTGTTTTTTTCTTTTTTTCTTGTATAATTACAAGGTATTACAGTGCATTTATGCAGACTACATTTGATATTTTCTGAATCTCATGCATATTTCATACTTCACTCAAAATAATTAGGCTAATGGGATGCATTAAGCTGGGTGATAAAAACTAAATTATCATCATCATTTTTATTGAATGATTTAAATCATCAAAATTAACAGTCACTTTTGCCGCCTAGTCATGGATTTTTTTTTTTTCCTTTTAAAAAAACTCTTAATATTAAAAACTGCATTTTGTGTTTACTGTTGTTGTCTTTGGACAATATTTAATGATGTTTTGAAACACCGAAGTGTTACAAACTTAGGAAATCAGGAAGGGAATAAACTCTTTCCCAGACCACTGTGAATGTATGTTTGTACACGTGAAATGTAGTTTAAGTTACAAGTTTTCTGCAATATAGACAAAGCAAAATTGGGCAACCTTTTGTATTTCTCTATATATATGCATTCTTGGTTTCATAAAATAAAAAAAGCACAGTAGCTGTTTTATGTCCTGTCAATGTCATCATATAATGTCCCACTATCCACTGTGTACCCTTGTCTCTGTGGGTTTCTTATGCAATGAGCTGCACTACAGTTCACCCCAAATGTCGGAGAGTTTCTCCTGGCCTGCTGGCTTTCTGGTAGTATGTGTGTATGTGGAGGTGTCTTGGGCTTTTGCGCAGCTATCAGGCATGTGTGCGTGCGTGCATGCGTGTGCATGTGTGTGTGTGTGTTCCCATTAGTCTTTTGCTCATGGCTGTCCTTGGGGAGAGGTATGAAGCTCTCCATCATTCTCAGAACAAGGACTGAGAAGAGAGCAAAGGAAACAGTGTTGGAGAGAGAGCTACAAGAGAGGAAAATAGGACAGAATGATGGTCCCTCATA
This sequence comes from Poecilia latipinna, assembly GCF_001443285.1. NCBI lineage: Eukaryota > Metazoa > Chordata > Actinopteri > Cyprinodontiformes > Poeciliidae > Poecilia > Poecilia latipinna. The sequence continues at coordinate 395,553 of NW_015112837.1, forward strand.
TCATTGCTCGTAATGCTGGTTATGACTGCATGAGTCACAGTATGCTTCTCCAACTTGTTACTCGGCTCACCCATGCATTTTAGGGAAATGGAGTTAACATATCCCAACAGTTGAGCTTATCTTCCCTAAACCAAATTCATACATTTAATTGCCATATTTCTGTACTTTTTCAGGCATTTGCTAAACTAAACAACTAATGGATTTGTTGAGAAAATAACTGGCAGAATAATCAATCTATTAATCATTCATTACATGCAGAGATGAAATTTATGACCTGGATCTATATGGTGCTTGCAGCATCTTGCAAAAGGTTTCCCCTCTTGAAAAAGTTCTCAATGAATAAGTTTGTAAAACCCCTTGTTGATTTTATTTTTTGTACCACTTTTACAGCTATTGTAACATACATTATGTGTAGGCAGAGAGTAGAAAGGGAAGGAGACGGGATTGGTAATCAACAGAACATTCCCAAAGGACAAAAGTGACATAAATAAAAGTACACATGCATTCAGTAGCTTCGAACATCATTCTTTCATTAATTCAGCATTAAACTATGCTTATCTTGATTGATCATATTTATTACCTAATAATACATTTATTATCTAATAATATGATGATTTGAGAAAATGGTTAATGACTGAAGAAACAAATATTTTTGACATTTTGATGGTGCACAGTAACATCTAGCTTGATACAGTGGAAACTGGAATGTTGTTGCTTTGCTTCCAATCCATCCAGCGATTCATCCACCCATACAGCTCCAGATACGCTGTTACAACACTTACTGCAAAACTCAACTATGAAAATGACACTAATCTATTTATATAATATCACCTCATTATACAGTTACCTGTAAATGGCTCAATCATATTTGTGTGGTCAGCAAGCCCAGTCCCTAGCTATGAGGGAGCCTCACTTTAACATAACTGGAAGCGGGAGCGCTTTAGGCCTTGGCAAACTCTCACTCGCCCACTTTTGGCCTGATAGTGTAACAGCAACTACTGATGTTGACCTCATAAAGAGAAAGGTTACATACCTTTGGGAGTGAGCTCATTATCTGCATGCTTCTGTACATGCCCACACACAAGTATGTTGCAGCCTCATTTTGCCACCGCACTCAGGCGCTAGGAGGCTTCCGCAATTAATGAGGCTAATGGTTGTTGGCTGGTGGCTACTAATGAGTTTATGGGATTGACCTGAGGTAACCATGGAATTGTATTGGTTATCAGATTCTCTTTGAAAGGAAATGGAGGTATTGTTGAAGGGATGTGTCCCATAGCTTTATGTTAATTAAGCTGAATTGCACAATTCAGCTTAATTAATCTAAATCTAAATAAATCTAAATAAATGTGTGCTTATTGTAGTGGGAAGGCACCCCTGCAGTGCTTCCTCGAAAGTCATCCGCCTGCGGTACTTGATTGGGAAGCAACACGTCCATCATATTAATGAGGCATGTGCAAATTATCATTAAAAGGTGTGTGGAACAAGTTCACTGTTGCATGATTTCTTACTTGCAAACCTTTTCTTTTTTATATTTAATCACAAGTAAACAATTTGACAAACGAATTCAAACAGGAAGTCCAGAGAAGTGACTATGTATGGTGTACTGTGATTTATGAAAATTAGCCACAGGTCATCCTGGAGATGTATGTAAAACTGGTACTTGAGTTCCAGCTGCCTGTGATCCTACTCTGCTCTGTTTCCCAGGTTCCCTGCTTTTGGTGCACTGCAGCCCTGAATTCTCTTAGACATGGTGCATTGATATTCAGGGACTGTTTCTGATCCCCATCACTGCTTCCAGTTTCTCTTCTCCTCTCTCTCTCTCTCCTTACTCCACCATATGCTTCTTGACTAAGCTAAATTACTATAGAGGAACCAAGACCTCAACCAAACTCAACAGTGAGTTACTGAGGCACTGCAATAATGACTTGCAAGTATTCTATTCTATTCTATTCTATTCTATTCTATTCTATTTTTATTCTATCCTATTCTGTGTCTCTTTTGCTGCATTCAGTGAAACTACTGTTGCAATAATACATTTTTACAACCTACTTAATTAATAAAAAAATTAGGCAATATTAAATTATACTGTAGACTCAGTGATTTAAACCCACAATATGCTTGTCACCAAACAAATGTCCACACAGAGACTAAGAAAAAGTACCATTTTTGGTATGCTTTCCTAAAAATCATATAAATGGTAGAAAAATGTACCTTGCTTGTCCCAACTTGATCTTCTGTAGTTCATTCCTCAGCTGAAGTGTTGGACTGAGGGAGGGATGGGTCAAACCAGGTATAGAACTGGTTCAGGTTGCTCATCTACCTCAAGACTACATCATTTACCCCATGCCACCGTCTGTAAACTGCAGGTATTTTATTATGTTACTTGAGGCAAAGTTCCACGTTAAGACTCCAACGATGCCTTGAATCCGTTGTAGTTGTCATGCCACGCCACTGTATGGTGCTGTCATTCCCACTCATTCACACATCCACTCTGTGATGGTGGCAAGCTACTGGATTGTAGCCACAGCTGCCCTGAGGCAGTCCAACAGAAGCGAGGTTCTCGCATGGTGCCATCGACCTTTCTTACCACCACCAGCAAGACGATGCTATCCACCGTTGTTTTTGTTACCTGTCCATGCCTGCACATAACAAATCTTGTAGCCGTGGATTCTGCGCATGTTCACTTTCACACATGCGGAGCTTTCACTTAAGAGCAGCTCAATGTGTGCAGACACTAAGTCTCCTATTGTCTGGGAATTTGACTTGTGACCTGACAATGTCTTCAGGCTCTTCCAAAACATTCTAATAGCATTCTGCTGATCCTCCATCATCTTTCTGTAGATGTTATTTCTATTTCTAAGCGTCCTCCGAAGTTCTTTCTTTACAGCTGTCAGATCAGACTTGTTTCCTAATATTAAGGCTCTCTTCTTTTCCTTGATGAGGGCTTCAGGGTTTACCCAAAGCTTGTTTTTGGAGAAACACTATACCTTCATAATGGGCACAATGTTGTTTACACAGAAGTTGATGTAGTCTGTGATGCTGCCAGTGTCTTACCAATGAGGAGCCACTCAGTGGAGCTGAAACAGTTCCTCAGGCCATCACAGCTAGTTCTCTGCTTACCGAGGGTTTAGATAGAGACTGGAGATAAACCAGGTTGTGATCTGATCCTCCATAGGGGAGAGAAGGGTGATGAACTGTATGCCTTCTGTAAGGAGGCTCCAGCCATCAAAAGTGGGCCAAAATATGCCAAGAAGATACCTCCAGTACTTTTGCAGCACCGGCAGCCTGGAATATAGATAGTACAGGGCATGGATGTGTGCTTTGTTTATAATAGATTTCTCACCATACCCTACCATCTGAATGTCACATCTGAATGAAGGTTTTCTCAATCTGTTATTGACTCTCCTTGAACATGTGTGAATTGGGTACAAATTTAACCTTCCAACAGAGTCCACATCCCCAGCAAGCAATCTTTTTTCAGGAGCTGTGGTTCCAGAACCAGTTGGTATGAAGCAAAGTGTAGGCTGGTTTTTACGAGGATACTTCACCCCACGTAGAAGATTAATAAGCACAGAGTTTCTGCCATATGATTCTCTGCTTTGCAATTCACAGCAACTCACAATTAAACAAATGTGTCTAAATAAGTGGCTGGCAATAAGCTCAGTAGATACTGAAGAATCAACCTACATCCAGTAAATCCCATCAGTAAATTAGATTTTACACACCATAAGATAATTCATAGTTTTAATTATTAAGCTAATATTTAATTTTCTTAAATTGTTTCCATCTCGTAAAAGAACTGACATAAGATTAGGTAAATTAGTATTATTCAGAATAGAATATTTGCAACTGTTTAGGCTTCCAAATCAAGCATCATAGTTTGGCAGCCATCATAGCAGAACTATTATTTCTTTGAGAAAGCGTCTGCTTTTCCACCATTCTCTAGTGAAAATATTATGCCGAACAGTACTTTTCTTTTATTTATTTTTTTTATTCAAAACCTGTCATGTATCCAGACAGGCAATTCTTTTTAACAGGAAAGATTGTGCAAGTGCATGACTGACAAACAAATCTGAGAGCTCTGCATTGCTTTGTCCTGTCCTCTGTAGCACAAGCCGCTGTATGCCAAGCTAAGCCCTGTTTAACGTGCATTTATCCTAGTGGGAATACCCTGACATGGCAAGGAGATGTTTGTGATTCTGGTGATGTCCAGCATTTGATATTTACATAATACACATGAAATACCAAAGGAGAGAAGAATGAGGGGGTGGGGGGAGGATAAATGAATAATTAGAAAAATGTAGGCACAGTTTAGAAAAGGAGCATTTTGAGGCAGTGAGACTCTCACTGCTCTCCTCCTATCCTTCTTTTCCTTTAAGTGATGCAATGCAACGTGTGATGGTGACATGATACCAACACATAGGCACTCTGTGCGGAAGGAGGGGTTATGTTTTTATTTTTAATCTTGGATATTTTATGAAGAATATTTGGTTGTTATTTTTGGGATTGGATTTTTTTTTTTTTTTTTTAGGGATGGTTGAGACAATCACATAAACATAAGGATTCGCAGACATTATGTTCTGTCGTTAATAAATTTACTAGGGAGTGTAATATGCTAGTTTAAAAATTTATTTTGGGAATCCCAAACTGCTTGACACTTGTTTGAGCTGTATGTCCTTAAAAGGTGCCTCTTCTCCTTATTACTCTCTACTATGTCTTCACTCCCTGGCTCACTTCCTCTTTGTTTGTTTTCTTTAGGATTTTACTACCTCACACTTATTCTTTAATCTCTCTTCTATTCTAACACTTTTATTTTCCTCTCTTGGTTCTTTCCCCCATCTTTTCCTCACTCCTTTTGTAGCAGCGACTGTCTGTTTTGTCTCATCCTCATTTTGTTCCCCCATCATAAGGTTTACTTGTATCTGCAAGTGACTTCAATGTGCAATGTGTGTGACATTTGTTTTACTGAAGATTCAGAAGTCTTAAATTAAGATATGTATACTTTTCAATAGTTAAATCAAAGAATACAAATGATAATGTCATGGCTTTGCCAGCTTCTGATTGGTTAGCTTTAAAAATTCCAGTTAATTGGGGACTAAGCTGGGAATTTAGTTCAAGATACAACAACTCAACCCACCTGCCTCTTGATTGACATCAAAAGAAAGTAGAAAAAAATCAGGCAAGACATCTGGAAGAGAAATGCAAACCTCTGCAAGTCTGGTTCACCGTTGGACAATTTCCAGATGCCTGACAGAGCTGTACTTATCTTTTCAAACAAATAGTATGTAAGGAGCATGGGAATGTCAGGCCATCCTGCACAGGAACAAAACAGGTTCTATGCCCCAGGGATGCATGTGTCTTGGTATGAAATATTTACATCCACCCTAAAACAAAAATAAAATACTTTCTAAATAACTGACTGAATCTAATTAGTGAGACGATTTCTGTGGACCTACAGTCTACTCATCAAAGAACTCGGAAGACAAAATATATATAAAAAAAACAGATTACATTTTGCTAATATGTAATATGTTATCCTTGTAGTCTAATAACACTTAATTGGTCGTTTTCCATAATAAATATTGTTACATTTGGAGGAACAGTAGGATGTTTGCAAACAGAAAAACAAGTTTTTTGCCTCAAGAGGGACTGGTGCACTTCATAAATAGATGACATCATGAGGGAAGAGCATCATGTGAAAAAAATAAAGTAACATCTAAAGACTTTAATCAGGTAGTTAAAATCATAATTAGGGGACTGTAAAATAAAGGTTTACAAATGCAGCCATATTAGTTCTAAGTGCCACCAAAATTACAACAAACTATTCAAAGAAGCATGTGGAAGGATGCCCAAAAGAGGAACGAAGTGAATAACATTTTTCTAAGGACAAAAAAAAAAAAAAAATGTTATTCTGACTGATCTAAAACGGGAAAAGTTCAGTCTGATTTAATATCAGACAGCAAAATAAAAGGTTGTGTGTCTTTTTCTACAGTGTATGTAAATAGCAGTTTTAAACTCTGGAGAATCGGATTCACATTTGATTGTTTTCCTGTCTTTGCTTCTCTGTCCTGTTGATCCTCCTTTCCTCCACACTAACCAATGTTTCAATCAATGTATCCTTCCATCTGTCAATCTTTATTCCTTTATCCAGTCAGTAAAAAGCTTTGTCACGTAATAAACAGCGTATCTCTGCTATGCAGTTTTATTCACACACACACACACACATGCACACGCACTTCTACTGATACTCATGCCCACCCCTGCTGGCTGCCGACATGGTACAGGCTGTGCATTGAGACAGCCCCAGCTGAGGCAGTAGCAGTGAGAGTGCAGCTTAGCTTGTCTCCACACACACACGCACACCTACACTCATTCACACACACACACTCATACACATAAAGCACGCTGTTGTGGTGGCCGGTGCCCCACCGCATGTGCCATTCCAACATCATTTTAAGGTGGGAGGATTTTCACATCACAGTGCTGGTGGCGGTAACCTTTCAGCTGTGTGAGTATGTGAGTATGCCTATTCTTTGTGCAAAATCTCAATCAGCAGCTTGCGTGCGTCTGCTGCTGTCATTTCTTGCTGTTGATTCTGCTGGCATAAATCACCTGGCTGTCGGAAGAATCTGAATTGTACAGATTGTTCCCTCTGTTTGTGTGATGGTAGGTAAAACACGGATAACAGCGTAGTTGGGTAAATGCACCTTATATGGTAGAGGAGCAGGTGATACGTAGCCAACGCAGTGGAGGGATGAGAAATCCTGTTGGGCAACATGTTTGATCTGTGTGCATGACCTGCCTGCATATGTGCAGAGCAGGAGCAGATGAGCGTATAACACCTCTTCCTTACATCCTCTCTTGAGGACAAACCTAATTTTTGTTTTCATTGTAAAAAAATAAAAATAAAAAAGTAATCAAATGCCCTTGTCTCTTCATTCCTCTAGATGGAGATGTTTTATTCAGGCCATCTGTTGGCAGCATGAAGGGTGCAGTCTCTGCTCTCTGTCACACTTACTGACTGGTTCTGGCACAGCAGCAGGTTTCACTGCCGTAGCTTATCATGTATGTTCATTGTCTCCTCTGCATTAATCTGGCATGGTGACTGAATCAATTGGGAACATTATCACCTCTCCTTCCTGATGTGCTTGCTGTCCAATTGCCTTGTCTGGTTCCCCTTCTCTGTGGCCAATGAACTGGCCATGTCCTTGACTGGTTAGCTGTTTTTGCGCTTGACTGATGGATTTACACATGGTCATGGTACCTAGCTAAGCTTTTTGCTAATTGTCTTATTGATATTTGTGCAGCCTACTGAAGCAAAAATAGACATTTAGAATGTAGTAAAGTTTGTCAGACAACTAATCGGTCTTCTATATCCCCACCAAGCTGCGCCCTCTTTCGGACAATCAAGTGGTCAGTCAGCCTGCCACACTTTAGACAAACTGTCAGAAGAAATTTATTGCCTATAGGGAATAGAGACGTGTGACCTCCAACATCAGCTCCTCTGCACCACAATGGTGGGATGGCTCAGAAGTAGTGTCATTTTTTTAGTGAATAAAAACTTTTTTTTCTTTTTTGCAGAAGTAAGAAAATATTTTACTGTTGTGTGACTGTCCTTGTGAGAACAGAGTTATTCCATTATATGAAATTCTTGTTCAGTAAGAATAAACCTCATATATTGACATAAAGTGCAGTTAACTTTATCCTTAACTGAGCTCTTCTTTTATTTTAAATCAAAGCTTTAATTTCTCTTGTGAAGACACAGAAATATTAGTTTCTAAGATGATCGGGTATTAGCTAACACATACTAGTTGAAATCTGCCGTTCTCTGCTCCCTTATATCTTTGTCAAGAGCGGTGCACAGCATACATTTTTGCTGTGTCATCACTGCCTCCGTGCGGCATATTGACAGACAAAGAAGACTTTTATCATAAGGAAGAACTTTTTATGAGGCTACATATGTCAAGGACGAGCACTGGCAGCTTTTGTCTGCTCCTTTTCTTCTAGTTTGAAGTGAAAAAAGCACACAGATTGATGGAGGATGATTGGTGACATTTACTCTTTTACTTTTACGAGTTAGTGACTCAAGAAGGAGTGCAGGTCATCTATAAATTTGAAACTCGTCAGTCGATCTCTGATATTTTCAGTCGACAGGTCAGGGTGTCCGAGGTACTAAGCTGCACAAATGTCAGGGATTGGTTTAGTGATTTGTGAATGTCTGCTTGATGGAGAAATCTGCTCCACCATGACCAGTTTTTCGAAAATAGTTGAAGGACAAACTGTGACTTGTCTGACCCTTGATTGATGAAGTAACCAGTATTTGTCCTGTCATATCTATTAAAGAAGCATAATGAAATAAAATTGTTTCCCTTGTCTGGACTGGTTGAATTAAATTTTAATGTTCCTTATAATGTAGGAGATTAAATAACACTTGGAATAGGAGTATCACCTGACAGATATTTTGATGTACAAGGAGTAGGAAGAGTTTCCTTAGCAATCAGAGTGACTCTTTGATTAAAATATGTCTCCTCAACCACATACGTCCAAAGTTTAACCTTCAGCTAGTAGCTGATGGTGGCATCAGTCACCACAACTTATGTTAATGCTTTAGGGGTTTGGCTAAGATGAGCACCACTGATTCAGGATGTAGGACTGCAGAATTGTAAACAAAAAAAAATGGGCGAATGTTGTAATAGTTAAAATCAATATGACAGTATTGATTGTGAGTAACCCACATTTTTCTTACTATTCTCTTGGTTTTCCATCGTTCCAGTTTCTTAAGATTAAAAATATCATCGCCCAAAATCCATACCAAATTTATGTGGTGAAAGTTCATCCAACTGGCCAAATATGTTGCTTGCATCAGCTTTATTTCAGGTTCTTTGAAATGTGATAAACTAGGACTGGCCAATATGACTGAAAAACATTGCGTGATATAAGCATTTCATGTCACCCTCAATAATTGACTAGTTTTATGTCCTAAATATTTGTATTACTGCCAAACTGGTGACGTGACCTTTCCTGTTTTATCCTCAATTTCCTCTCAAGCTGTTTTCTCCTTTCAACCGATGTCATTGTTTTTATATTTTAAGCGGTTGTGAGGCATGGTACCAAAATCTGAAATGTGCACGTTTTAGCCATTGAGTGAGTGAGTTGATGCCACCAACCTTGTTTAGTTGGCTGTGAAAAATTGATCAACCAAAGCCTACATTCCCCAGAATGCTGTGCGGTTCTGAATCAGAGTTCAGTGATATTATGGAGAAACGTATTTTTGATTGAATTCCAGTTTAAGATGCAAATCTGCTTCACGTCCAAGTAGTAGGAAACAGAGTCTTTTAATTTACATCTGTCACATGTAAATTAATTTAAACTTGGCTTGAAGTCATCACATGTATGACTCTGTTAGCATCTTCAGGTACACTAAGTCGTTCTAAAACTTTTTTTTTTTTGTATTTCTTGTCTGTGGTTTCCCTCTTGAACACTTGACTTGACTGTTGAATTTAATTAGAGCAATAAGTCCCTCATGATTTCTCTGGGCTAATCTGGAGCAGGGAGAGGGCCACAGTACTTTTTTATCTACCTTTCACTGACCTTGCAGTATGGGGTGTGTGTGTGGCTTAGGACTTTCACATCATTCATCTAATTTATTAATCAATCAGTCAGTCATTAATCAAATCTATCAGTCCATTGATACATTCACCTTTCTGCAGCACAAGACTGAGATTAGAATGATTCTAGTTAGCTGAACTTAATACAATAAAATATCTCTTGCTTTCATGTTAACATTTCTAAACACCTATTTTTTTTTTCATTTGTCAATTTTCAATGAGCTGTGAGGAAGTAAAATAGGCATTTAATATCCATCTAAAATTCTCATGAAGCAGGTAACTTTTATAGAAATGTTTTTTTTTTTTTTTGTATATTTGTCAAAAATTTAAATGTGTCTTCAGTTCATCTTAGAATATTGCCTGTCCTGCAGTTTTGGAAAAAAAAATCATGAACTTTAATTGATTTCACATTAATAACCTGTAATAACCTCAAAGGGTGTAGTTACACCCGAGACTTGAACACACTTGCTCAGGGTGCTTGCTGAATCTTACAACTTATGAGAAAATTCTTATAAGTTGCCAGCTCTGATGATTTTTAACAGCGGCTTCCCATTTTCATTGTTTAATATAAAGCAAGGGGGAAAAATGTATGCCTTCCTTGAGGGGATACATTGTTGACTCTCTCTTGCAGAAACCACTTTCAACAGTCTCTGTTCATGGCAGTCACTCATTTTTGAAAAGAGCTTTGCTCAATGCTCCAAGATTAAGCAGCACTCTGTTCATGTTCTTAAATAAAAAAAAAAAAAAAACAACCTTTAAAGCTTACAAAAAATGTGAATTTTTTAAAAAGAACTCTTCTACAGCACTGGAAGCTGTCCTAGTATTTTTACATAGGGTAAAGTGGTTCCCTGTACTCACATGGACGTCTGCTGTATTGTATTTATGGTAGAGACAGTAAACCGGCCTCTGAAGTATAAAATGTCAGCTGCGCATGGCAGCTATTATGTTTCACAACTAAATACGTGTTTTGAACTTCAAACACAAAGCTGACTTTGTGACCTCGACTCTTATCAACCCAGAATAAAGATAGTACCCCAGATTGGATACTTGAAAGAGTAAAAATTGGTTGTTTCCATTTTTGAATTCCACTTTCACAACCATGTACAGCACATGTTGTGTGCTCTGCACATGTGAGCACATGTGTTGGGCTTGGGGGGCCAATTCCATCCCACCATAGCTGTTAATGTGGCTCACTAGCCCCCAAAGCAGTGGTCTCAAACTGCATCTAAGAGTTGCATCTACTGCAACTTTTAGATGCATCTCTTGAAAAATAAGTTGAATCTGCCTCATTAGCATGGAGTCAAGCTCTACAGAGCTATAGGCGCCAGGAAGCACAGAGACATCTAAAAGTTACAGGACTGTGGCCTTCCAAGAACGCAGTTTGAGACCCTTGTTATAAAAAGACACATAAATGGATCCTTCTCGTTCTTTTTTTTTTCTACTTCTTTTTTTTTTTGTCCTTTCTTTTATCTGTCCGTCTTTCACAGTACTTCCAGTTACCTCTTACTTGTTCTTAATTTGTCGCCAGTTCTTAAAGCTGCAGTATGTAAATTTTACAAAAGTATATTTTTCGTGACGGTATGTAATGAGACAGTTTGAAAAGACCAAGGTCCTCAACCGCTCAAAAAAAACAAACAATCAGAGCATGGAGGAGTGACGCAGTACTGTCAACCATGCTTGTCTCCTTGTCACTCAAGGTGCTAATGGAAGAGAAACAACTTTCCCTTGCGGGATGACCATTTATCTGCCATCATCATTGGCTTTCCTAGCTTACCCTTAGCATTCATGGCAGGCTACCTGTTGGGAAGGAGCTATAGTGTAGCAGAGAGCAAAGGGTGGCTTGGAAAGCCATAGTAATGCCGGGTTATGTTGTAATGCCACAATATGTGATAATGTAATAATCACATGTTGTGGTTATTACAATGGTAGTAAAACACCATTGAAACCACATTATGTAATAATCAGTGCAAAATATAATAAAATACTTTAACACAGTTTGTAATACTTTCGGCTGCCTTATTATTATTATTATTATTATTATTATTATTATTATTATTATTATTACATTTTGTGCCGGTTGTTACAAAATTTGGAGGGAGCTCTTTTTTAGAAATGACAATGTAATAGTGTGGCACATTATGTAATAAACAATCACAAACCACTGTTTGTGTACTTATTATTCATTATACCTTTAATAACTCAGGTTGTCGATCCTAGACACATTTAAATCCTTGAAACTTTGGACAATAAATGCCAACTTCACTCTCCTTGTCTCTGTCATACATTATGAATTATTTCTCTTTGTAGTTCACTCACAGGAAACATCTACAAGTCTTATTTTCACGAAACATGTGAAACGTACAGGTGAGGCTGCGGCTCACGCCTTTGACAAGACATTAACTATTGTTATAAATATTTTGGGGTGCAAGAGACATACCTTTCTCTAACGCCAGTCTTCATTAAAGAAACGCCCCCTGCTGTTCATCAGTTATATTGACCCTGTGTAGCATTCGAATTGTGGGCAAGTTCATATCTGTCATCATAATAGAGTGATTGGTTCAATCTTATTCATAGTGTTGTTGATCACTTTAATGTAGCACAATTTGCTTTCTTGAATATAGGATATGTTATTTAAAAACACACTGGAATTATTTCTAAAAGCTACCTCACCATTTTGCAATAATTGGTGCATTATGTAATATTACATAAGGCGTTAAAATGTTACAAAATGTGCTGCAGGATTTAATTACATTTTGCATCAATTATTACAAAATGTGGTTTTAATACTGTTTTTATTACATTTTGAAGCTCGATTTTATTACATTATTACATATTGTGGTGTAACAGGATGATTTAAAACACTAAGACCCTCTGCCTGGCTCTAATTGGTTGAATCAGACAGAGCAGTGCATTTGTTCATATGACAGCTGGACCATAGGAGGAAGGCAGAGGAGATAGATTTTTATTCATAGATTATCTGTCTTATCACATCAAGATAATTTTAACAAATATGTAAAAAACAGTTTTGTTAAAAGTTACGTATTGGAGCTTTAAATATTCATTTGACCTTTCTTCTTTTGTTTGCTAACAAATTATTTTGATGTGTTTGTCCTGACACTTGCTTTCTTCCCTGCCTTATAATTAATGGACTCATGTTGACTTCTATGCTGTTATGCTCCGCAACACTTTCGCTTAGTGTTTTAATCAGGTTAATTCTGCTGGGCTTGCATATTGTCGTTTTCATCCAAAAATGCTTTCCTTCCTTTCCTTTTGCTTTTTTGTTTGTGAAATTATTATAGTGTGCTCATTTTTGCAAGGAGCATTTTTTAAATTTAACCTCCAAAAGACAGCTGACTGTAGGCTAACGAAGACAAAATTCTTACTCATTACCTTCCAACCAGAAGTTTTTTATATTTTTACCATAGTTAAAGGGTAATAATTCAATTATTGTAATTTTTCTTTCCTATTATCACCTAAATACTCACTACATCACATTTTTAATGAAGAGCTCAGTATTTCCGTGTGCTGTCAACATTGTCCAACTCGTGAAATCCAGGAATGCCATCCAGTGTTTCCTGCAAAGGTTGCTCTGGTCTTCTTGGAATAAGTGTTCTCATTTATCCTGGACGCCTAAAGAGGGTGTCATGTTTTATTAGTTAAAAAGTCAAAAAAGATCTTGAAATGGATGTCAGAGCTCTCCTCCCTGACATGATTTAAAGTCAGGAGGATGTTGACTGGTGGGAAAGAACATTTTTCAGAGAATTCAAAATTAAATAGTTTTGTTTGTGGATAATTCTAAAAACTTTACATTTGTGTTACAAAAAACATGTAGATTTTCAGAAATTGATGGAAACTCAGACTACATTTCTGTGTTCTGTGACTTGAACTGTGACTTGTGTGAATGTGCAGTTTTTTTTTCTTTTCTGTGACATTTGCAGAGGTTAGACCTTTCCTCAAGTTTTCTCCTTGATAAGTTCATACTGTTGGTAACCTCTTTGGAAATTAGTGAAATTTTGCAAAAGATGCAAAAGCTATAACTGAATACAACTTTTCTGATTGATCATTGATCTTAAATAAAAATATTTAAAGAGAAATATTTTTAATTTACAAATATTGGAACCATTCCATTCCATCTGAAAATTAGTTTATTACCTCAACTTTTATTGTAACATAGCATAACATATAGGAAATGTTTTCATATTAATGTAGTTAGAACAACATAACTACATTGTTATAACGTAGTTGTAGCAACTATGTAGTTATAACAACTATGTTTTTATATCTATTTAAAAATGTAGGCCTATTTTTATTCTTTGAGCAGCAATGTGTGTCTCGTTGTCCTGATTTAGGCATTTTAAATCAACAAATGAATTATTAACGCCCAGAGTCTGCAGCCAGATTAGCAGCTTTTTATTCACTGTCATGCTGGTATTGATATTACATCAGCAGTGTGACGTGTTTTGTTGAACTGCTGGAAGGACGCAATATGCCTGTATTTGTTCTTCTGGACTTTTTTTGTGCTGCTGAATTAAATTCACTTTGTACAAAGAGTCTTTGCATAGCAACTGCCTTTGTTGATATCCATAAACCTAGAGCTTTTGTGTAGCCCGTATTTGATTCCAAACATCCTATGCACACTTGCTCTGTCAGGACTAAACAAACAAACAAAAAAAAAACATGTATTCAAAACATTTCTTTTTATTTTAATCTAAAACATTTCACAAACATATGGCAAGTGTTTGGCATATAAGTTATTTTATGTGTAGAGATATTTTAACTGGACAGTCTTACCGTTGTATGCTAATGTAAACATACAACATAGTAACTCAGAGCAGCGGTGGCATTTATAACATACTTCAAAACCCTAATAGCAATGGGATGAGAACGATTGTTACCACTTCTTATAACAGGATTAAACAAAGTGACTATAAACAAATTTATAGTTGTAACCTAAGTTTTGTTTCCCCTCATTGTCATTTTCCACCAAGGATGATAATTTTTACCATGCAGCTTAAAATGCATTTCAAAACGTGTTTCTGATCTACTTTGTTGAAAGTCATCAACATTTAAGACATGCTTTTTTGTTTTTATTTATATATTTTTTTGTGAAAGAAAAAGAGTAAGCAGATCCTTAAAGTTGAACAAAGTCAGAGAAATGTTATGCACATACAAAGTCATAAAGTATTTGACCTCTTACAGACGTGCTTGTTTTTAGTTGCCATAATTAAATGTTTCCTCTCATTAAAGTGAAATGCTACTTTTAAACAATAGCATTAAATGCTAGCGATCTTGACCCTGTGCGGGAAAAATGTTTGCCCCATAATCTAACACCCGTCGCAGAAACAGCTTTCATGTAGTGCTCATAATAACTGGAGTCTTGCGCCTCACTGTAGTGAAATTTAGAGCGCCTTATTTGCAAATTTGTTTTAAATCAGCCATATTGACCGTTTGTGATGTACAGATGGTGACTTAGGTCCAGACTTTGCTTAGACCCCTTCAGGTTTTATTTATAGGCCATTGAGAGGTGAACTTAGTGGAATGATCATTGTCCTGCTGCATAAACGAAGGGTACTTGAGATTAAGGTCACAAGCTGATGGCGGGGCTTTCTCCTTCATAATTTTATGTCGAACAGCAGAATTTATAGTTCCCTTCAATTATGATAAGACCACTATTGATATACATATAATTTTCTGAATTGTTGTATGTGTTTAAGCCAGATTTTGCCAGGCACCCACTTTTCAAAAAGTTCCAGTTGTGCCTTTCCAGTCCATAAAATAATAAATTGGTTTAGCAAATGGTGAATGATGGGCCTTTGTGTTCTGTTTGGTAAGCTTTTCAGTCTTTTGGCTTTGGCAGTGGATCCAGTTTTATTTAGTCTTTTGTTTTTGAATCATAGACAATAACCCAACTTAGGCAAGTGAGGTCTTTAAGCTGAGGACACACTTCACAACTTTCACAGTCTTGACAGATTTTTAAGATTTCGAGTTCAAACTACCAGATTGGATTCTGTTTCATGACTACAAGACTGGGGTTAACACACCTACTAGCACTCCAGTTATTATTGTTTCACATTAACATATTTTTGATGCAACTCAACCTGCAGTTTGACTGCCAGTAGGGAAAACTAGCACAGACTTTCCCTAACTGGATAGGGGGTAAAATTGGGTGTGTCCTCAGTTTTTAGATTTTTTTCTTGTTTCTTTTGTGTCCTCCTGAAAAGTTGTCACTGTACTCTTTTTAAATAAGTTTAGTAGGTCAGCCATTCCTGGGAAGGTATAAAGTTGAAGTTCCTAAGATTTAAAAATCCCTTTTTAATCCTTTTCAGCCTATTCTTGATTTTCTTATAGTTTGTGGCATCATATTTGGCTTTTTGAGCTCTTTTATCTACTTTATGTTATCAGATGGGTCTTATTTATTCAATACTGAGAATTGCATCTGTTAAACAATACCTTCTTTATATCGCTCAGTGATGTCAACCAACCTGGGTCCTGTGCTTAACTGGTGCCGGTACTTGGTAGACATCAGACAAGGTGACTGTCTGTGATCTTCAGCCAAAACATCTTCCAATGTCTTCATCCTCATTTCACTACTTACAGTTACTCTCACAGGCACTTATTTATCAGTGAATCCAAAAACAATATTTCAAACATAGCTGTTTAACACTCAGATGGTTTTAATAAATGTTGCTGTGTTTTACAACCGTTTCCTGCCGCTGGTGCAGATGAAAGTTCAACTAAGTGGTTCACAAGCACCACTGATTGTTTAAAACAGCAGTAATAAAGTAATGTAGGGATGATATTATATCTATCTATATTGTGTTTTTATTTAAACTGTATCCATGCACTATAATCTTTCTCAGAAACAGAATACAACAGGGGAAGCCTCAAACTATAGATGAACGAGACGCGTTGAGATTATCAAACAACGTATCCCATTTTTTTCACTCTGGGTTTAAAAACTCAGGATCTTTGATATAAAAGACCTATTTGTACTCTGGTCTCTGTCCCCCAATCAATCAATCAGTCAATCAGTCAATCAGTCAGTCAGTCAGTCAGTCAGTCAACATTTAGTTATATAGTACTGTTCAAAAATCAAAGGGTCTTTTCTGTGAAAAAACAATTAGAATACAGAAGTCAAAAACCTTACAAGTCAGAACATCTAAGCTGGATCACAGCACCAAAGTGCTACTAAATAATAAAAGCCCATCAGTCACCTATGGCAAATCTTTATCAGATCTCACTTAAGCTTCTCAGTTCCCTCTTTTCTCTGACACAGAACGAGCCTTGAAACTGCTTTGTCCAATTTATCAGAAGCCTTTCAAAACACAAGCAGAGGGATAAATGTTTGTGTGAACATTTATCTGACCGACTTCTCCACCTTTCTGCTCCGCAGAGCTGTGGTGTGAAATAACCTTCTCCTCACCAGTGTCCGTGCTACTCTTGGTTAACGTGACGGCTTGTTTAAACCCAAATAGATAGCAGCGATGGTGGCTGAGAGAAGATTCTCCATGTGGTTGTTATGTAACGGCTCACCTCAGTTAACATCGTTCTCTTTTTTTTTCAGTACTGTACTGCATTGCAGCTGCTATCTAACCTACTACGTATCAGGGAATTCCCTTAATATGGTGCAAGTGTTTCTTTTCCCTTCCACTGTTTCATTTCTTAACACATTTTAATATTTTCCAGGTGATACTGCATGTATAACCCTGATTGTAAAATTCTTATGTAACACTTCTAGATGTCATGGACATTTTTTTTTTATTTCTCCTTCACTTAGTTAAAATTAAGATCGTTACATTCTTCATGGCCATGAAATAACTGACTTTGAAGTAGTAGACAAGGAGTCACCCTCGCAACACTGCTAGCATGTTTTAATATATATTACAGTCTCATTAAAAAGCTTTGCAGCATACACTGACCGCTTGAGTCAACATGTTGACTTGGTATACTATGGCATCATAAATTGCGCTATTTATGATGTAAAAGATGTTCACTGCTTCTAGATTCACGTTGAAATTAAATCTGTCATGTTATACCCTCAAATGCCGCACTGTGAAATCAAAACCATACAAAAAAAGGTGAGATAAGCAAGCAGCTGTGCAGACAAATCTGCACTGTTCATTCTCACAGGCAGAGGGAGCTGTGTGCCTGTATGCTGTGGTGGTGCAGGCACAGTTTATTCCTGTGCCCCCTCTCACTGTGTTCAAGGACATTAAGAGACGGATACAGTGAGACTGTTAAAGACTATGTGAGGCTTATTTAGGACAGCAAACTTGGATTGTGCATGAAACACAAGGGAAGCGATGCAGTGACAGTGTTATGATTACATCATACATCTGTGTTTGGTGTACAGGTACATCTCTAAAAAAAAAGAAAAAAAAAGAATATTATAGTAAAGTATTTTGGTTAGTCGTTTTAGAAAGTAAAACCCATATTGTTTCATCATGCAGAGTGAAATATCCCAAGTGTATCTTGTAATTTTGTTGATTGTGGCTTAAAAATAACGAAAACTCCAAATTCATTGTCTCACAAAAGTAGAATGTTGAATAAAAATTAAACCCTGGAAACTCATGGTGTCACACCCTAATCAGGTAATTGAGTTGAAACACCTACAGAGGTTACCTGAGCATTTAAACGGCGTCCCAGTCTGGGTAAGTAGGCTACAAAATCATGGGGAAGACTGCTGACTGGACATATGTCCAGAAGACAGTCACTGGCACCCTTCAAAAGGAGAGTGAGCCACACAGGGTCAGTGCTCAAAAAAAAAAAAAAAAAAAAAAAAGGAAAGCAGGTTGTTCATTTTGTGTTGTCTAGTCATATTCATAGAAAGTTGAGTGGAAGCAAAAAGTGCAACAACAGGGAGAACCAAAGCCCCATCAAGCAGAATTTATTGAATTTCTTCAAGAATTAAGGGGAGCTTCAGAAGGAGCGGACCTACGCTGGACACAGACAAATCCAACATGTGGGCTACAAAGGTCAGATTGCTCATGTCAAAACACTCCAGAAGTATAGTTGAAGTCAAATGTGTCTTGTTTGGGCGGAAGAGTGAAAGAACTGACCTGTTGCTGAGGTTTGCATTTCATTTGGAAACCAAGTGCCAGAGTTTGGAGTAAGAGTGGGAAGGAACAGGATCCATGTTGCTTGAAGTCCAGTGTGAAGGCTCCAGTTATCTACTGGTGTTGGTCCACTGTTTTTTCTGAAGTCCACAGTCAACACAACCGTCTACCAGGACCTTTTACCAGCTTTCTTCTGCTGACAATCTTTACAGAAATGCTGACAGGCCTTTGAACCAGCCCACATTTGCAAAGGTGCTAAAGTTTTTCTGTTAAAACAAAACAAACAAACAAACAAAACAGCATTTCTTTAGCATAAGTTGTAATTTTCAGTTATAACCTTGCACAGAATATTGCAGAAAATGATGAGGAAAAAAGTATTGCTTGTATTAATCCAAGAAGTTTATTAATTCATAAGAAACAAAGGTAGAACCAGGATTGGTACGTATAAAAATCTCCATCTTCGATATTACTTCCATGTATGTACAAGTAATGACATATGGCTCACCTAGTTGAAGGCATGGTAAACAACAGAGAGGTTGAGATCAGTTTATTCCACTACTTTCCTTTTATGCTTGTCAATCTTGGCTAAAACAGATATAAACTTAGACCTGAAATATTCATTTAAACGCCTCTAAAATAAAAAACTTAAATCAAACGTACTGATTTTAATTGAGATGTCTGTATTAATTAGATACATTTTCAACCGAAACAAAAATGCTTGCTGGAAAAGCAGTTATTTCTACAAAGAACCAGATTTTTATGTGTAAAAATTAGTTTACTTGCTTATATAGTTAACATTGTAGAGTTTGCCTCAAAAACTACCGGTGTAACATAAATTCTTTGGGCAGAATAGTAAACTTATTTTTGCTTCAATTAGCAAGATCATCCTTTTAACATTTAAAAAGGCATACATATTATGTGTTGCAGTCATATGGTGTCAACGTCTGGCCACAGAGCTGTTTATTTAATGGGTGTCCCATTTGTCGTTTAGTTTGACAAGTCCTAATAAATACAGTATGCATTGCTTTTTGGCTGAAAAGCTGTTAATTATTTCAAAATGTCCAATTTGTCCTTGAATGTTTGCTCAGGTGTTGCTTATTAGTCACTGTCAAATGATGGGGATGATGCCAACAGTTATGGAGATGAACTGGCATATATGCAGGTAGGCAGACAGAAGGATAGCACAGCATGTGAAATTTTATTTAGATACTGACAAGAAAGATGGTACAGAGAATGGTTTGGCGTCATATTAACAATGTCATGTACAAGATCCAAGGATGGCCTTACAGGAAGACCAAAACAGTAGGTTTCTATTGTATCCTATTTTAATTTATAAAACTATCATAATACACTGTAGCACCCTGTTTTTACTAAGGTGACCCTTTGTTGCTACATACATCAATTTATTAATATATAATTAGATGAACATGATATCATTATCATATACATGTACATCCCCGTAAATTCGCCATCTTAGGAGGCCAAAAATAATACATTTTTAAACCGCTCTGGAGTGGATCAGAACGCTGGTTTCATGTTTCGATGTGAACATATGAGCAAAGTATTTTTTCTTTTTCTTAAAAAAACAATGATATCAAAGCTCCATCTGTCTCAATCCCGCATACGCCTCACTTTCACAAATAAGAAACAAGGTGCCACCAAGAGGTCCGGCATACCAAATACATTATTTTCTGCGGTGTGGGCAACATTTTAAAAATTATTTACAGAAAATATACTGTCTCTGTTTAGACAGGACCTACATTCAGGAGCTAACACTGCACCTAGCCTTTGCTTTGGCCTTTTCTAGAGTTCCTTTCTATATCACTCTTTCAATATTTTGTGATTACTCCTTTGTCGTGGTGGATGGGGTTGAAATACAGAAACAGTTTGTAGGAGCTACATTGTGAAGAGAAGTTCACTGTGTTGAAATGACTGGACTTAGAATGATCATGTCAGCCATGCAAATCATTCTTCTCTGCTTTTAAACTTTTGTCACCTTCTCTTTAAATGTCCCATTTCCTTTTTGTGCATTTTTTTACAATCTTCTCTTCAAATCATTGCAATTCAAACAAATGCAGCTATCATCGCTGTTTATCCATCTTCATTTTGATAAAGCAAGGCTCTACTGTAAACAACCATACTTAGATTTTACTTAGCAGATGTCGTGGCATAACCTGCACAGTTCCTTCTTCCACATTTTTCTTATATTCAATCTGAAAATAACTCATTCAACAGATTTCTGGAGATTAATACTAAAATAAAGGCTCTTGTCATCCTTCTGTCCTTTATTTTTTGTGATTTAAGCTTTGTCTGCTTTCAGGTTATCTGTCAATGCAAGCATATTTTTAGCAACCGCACATATGTGAACATATCCTGCATCTACAGAAAACATGGCAGTGTACTTGTTGTTGAGTCAGTTTTTCTAATGGCCTGGGATTATATTCTTGTCATTTTGTCACTAATCACCAGTTGGAGATCACAGAAGCTTTGGTTGGCATAAAGTTCGGACTTGTTATCCAGAATAACCACCTTGACTGAGACTGTTTAGATATAACACCAAAAATTAAAGAAAAATCTGAGCAGTACAGTTCTGTACTGGCTTAACACTCCAAAAATAAATGCATAAGTAATTCCTAACCATTTTGCTCATGCACATATGATACATTATTATTCACAATTATTATTTTATTTATGGGAATTGTACTTATTATTTCAAAGACAGACTGTTTTACTTCACTGTAAATCTTCCATTTAAGATGCCCACAAGTTCTCAGTTCGGTTCAGATCAGCTGAGGAAAGGGTCAATGTCATAAGTGTTTTTTTTGTCTTTTAGCACTTTTTCTGGTTAGCAATGCAGAGATGCAGTAGTTGGATTTATTTTAATGGAGCATTGTCCTGCATAAAAAATATAGTTTTTATGAAAGATGCAGACATCCTGTATCACTGCTTGAAGAAAGCACCTTCAAAAAACTGGCAGAAGGTTTGATTTTAAACCTATTGTCAACCTAAAGAGATCCGTCCAGCACCTCTTTGATCATGCCAGTTCATACCAGTACCTCGCCTCCCCTTGCTGGCGTCTGACTCCAAGTGGAGCTCTGTGGCCATTATTGATCCAGCCATTGGTCTATCCATCTGGTCTGTGAAGTCACTCTCATTTGATCAGTCCATTAAACCTTCAAAAAACATCTGTTTTCAGATATTTCTTGGCCCAGTTGTGGCACTTTAGCTTATGTGTCTTGTTTGTTGGAGGTTGGGTTTCAGCCGTCCTTACCTTGGCGGTAAGGACCAATGTCTCTGAACCCTGAACATCTTGTACTTTTGGATACTTTAGGTAAGTTGGAGGAATTGAATATAACGGGTAGCTTCACGCTTGATTCTTCTCAAAAACTTTGCAGAAAAATTTGCATCTTTTCCCCTCTCTTGTGACCCTGTTGACGTTTTTGCAACAAAATATTTGAAAAGTCAAAAATGACTGATTCAGCACTCTTGAACTTGCTAAGATATTAGGGCATGACCACAAAACCATCAGAATCAGCAAATCCTTTTTTGGCCCATCTTGCCTAAAGTAAAGAAGCTACTTACTAATTATCCACACCTCGACATTGGGTCTTTGACCTGCTTAGGCCACACCGTCCCTCATTATACATGCAGCACATGCTGTGCTGAAAACATTCTGCTTTATCTAACTTGGAGTTAGAATATATGACTAAAATTATGATATGGTGAAAAAGTAATGAGGACGTGTGCAAAACATTAGCTTCCATCTTTACAAAATGCTGGTTTGGCTTATTATCATTGTCTGACATTTTCACTTCAAAATGGGTCAGACATTAATGGGCAATAATGCATCTTGTGCATCTGCCTTTGTTCCACAGATGTTTATCCACTTGCTGGCAAACTCTGACCGTCCTACTGTGTCAAGGTCATATATTGCTGGAGATCTTTGAGCTTCTGTCAGAAGTTGAAGATGGTTTCACTGTCATCAGATTACCCTGAGATCTGAAGTGTTTTGTTGGTTTTAAAGGAATGCGTATTCAACATAAAACGGAAAAGTTAAAAGGTTTTGAATATTATGTTAATTGTTATAACATAAACTAGTGGAGACTTGGTTGAGACTGGAGTTTAAACTAGAGCAAGTTTAAATAGAAATAGAGGTATCCTTTATTGTCCCACAAATGGGGGGGAAACAACTGCACCAAAACATAAAAAACTGGGGAACATTAAGATTTCTCATGCGGCTACAGTGGAGAACTGAAGATGGGCTAAATCAAAGCTTTATCAGCTTACGCCATTTTCAACAGCTGTGTGATGCATAGCTCGCTCTGGATGTTGCTGAATACTCAACCTGGAACAAAGTCAAGCTGAATGTAAACATCCAGAGGGGATTTCCCAACAGCTGCGCTTTTATGTTGTATTCATGTAAAAATGCCTCAACAGGCTAAGTATGAAAAACATTGCTTTTTTTTTATTCTCAAATATCAGCACAGTTTTATTGAAAACATATTAGACTCCACATTAACAATTTGTAGTTTTTAAATGTTATATAATTCGTCCTTCCGTTCGGCTGGTGGCTGTATCCACTCATCCTTTAATAATAATAATAATAATAATAATAATAATAATAAAAAAAACAAATCTGCAGTGTGTTCTAGAGTGGTCACTTTTTGTTTCCACTGATATTTCGTATTTGCGAGCTCACACTAGTCGGCCTGTGTTTGGTTTCTCTGCTCTTTTGTCGGATCTGTTATCTAAAAAGGTCAAGTGTATGTTGGTGTTGCAACATTGTGGCTTCTAGAGAACCTCAAAGCAAAGTTATTTACAGATGATGGAGAGACACTCCAGTCACTGCAGGGTTCTGCAGAATACAAAACTGGAAGCTTTGATTCCAGGTCCCCCTCTGTGTGGGTGGGTGGTGATAAAGGGCAACAGTGAGGTAAAAGGTTCACTTTGAATAATATTACTAATGATGAACCTTTAAATAATCTGGTGAAGACTTGATTAGCGGGGCAAATGCTGAGTCATTGATGCCATTCTTGCAAACTGTACATAAAAACACACTGATCAGAGTTTGTGTGTCTGATCACAAATTTTGTTAAGCACTGACCTGCAATACAGATGTTACTCAGTTCTGTTATATTTAATAGCAATACATTTAGTAACTATCCACGACTGGTTTAACATGTTGCTCTAAATATGTTGTAATTTTTCTGTTAACATGAAAGTTTTTGTTTGTGATGCTTAAAAACTCATAAATTCAAAAATTTTATATCTTTGTACAATTTTTGCCACGAGACATTCAGGGATTTCTCACATGCATGAATGAATCAAAACCACTTCTCCAGGTGTGTTTTTGATGAGACGGTGACATTATTAAAGTCACATTGATATGTAGTTGATGTTGCATAATACGTCCTCTTAAGCTCTTCTAAAAGATAAACCAAATTTTCATTTATTCAATTAACTTCCTGAATCATTTGTTGTCTAATTCCAGTTGTGGCAAACTACCTGAAATTACTTGATGGGTGCCTTCGTTTCCTTTCTAGTAGCTTTTTTGACCTTTTTGGGTTCCTGTTTTCAAACTCCAGCGATACTAAACATAGCTAGCTTTGAGTCCAAAAAAGATCAGATATTTAGTTACATAGCTGATTACAACATGGGTCAGAGAAGCTTAAAATTCTACAATTATGATCACAAGATAACGTCTTGTTGAATCCCTAGTATTAGATTATTGTAGCTTTATTGTGAACAGGTAGACTTAAGTTTAATCTACAGATATTTAAAATTATTCTGGCTCTATCTTATAGATCTATCTATAGCTTGTTCTATAAATGCATCTAAATGGCTTTGAATTAACTTTTTCAGTTAAGTACATTCTGCCTCCTTAGCTTTTCTAATAGCATTGTCGTTGCAGAACAGGATAACTGGTCCAGATTGATTAATGCCAATAATTACTTGACGACAATCGTGGGGAATGTGTCGTTCAGAGAGTGACTGCACAGAAAAGGTCAGTCACTGCAGAGTGCAGTAGCAGTTTACTTATTGGTGAGACAGCAGCAGCGGGTTCGTGGCTCAGCCCATCCTCCCTGTGACAGCGCAGCGTTACGTCCTGCATCCCTGCTCTGTCGTCAGAGGAGCCCCAGCCTCCCACCCGCGCACAACTCGGCTCCTCTCTGCACCAGAAAGGAGCAATCTCATCTCTCCTTGTCTTTTATGTCCTCGCTCACTCTCTGTCAGTTAGTGTGTGTACTCAGAATGAGGTTAGCAGCACCAGCAGCAGCAGTAGATAGAGACAGCAGAGGCACAGTTACTGCAGCAGCCAGGAGAGGCTGTCCTTCAGCTGTGCACCATCTACTGCTGCATTCACCCCTGCCCTGAGAACACAACGCTCATTCCTGTGCTCTCTTTCTCTCTCTCTCTGTGTTTCTTCCTGCTCCTTCTCTCACCTCTCCGAATTCATTTCTGGAATTCGACACCCTCTCTTTTCTTCCTCTTTCTCTGTAGCAGTGATGGGGAGGACCACCACGTAGAGACCGAGAGGCAACAAAGGCAAAAGCAGAAGAGCAGTAATGGGAAGCCACACATGGAGCGGGTCTGGACTGCAGCCGTGGTGAGCCTGAGAGCTACAGGACCTGAGACCATCATCATTGCCCTCCTCAGGACCTAACCACTTGGGCTGTCCAGCACCTGGATGCTCCCCATTTGTGATTTGCCACCCCCCTTTTCCTTCCCCTGTGCCGTTGCTCTCTTTCCTGGACTTTAGTTTTCTTTTTTTTTTTTCTTTTTTTTGTGTTATTTTTCATCTGTTAAAATTTGCTTAACCTGAAACAGAGGCGTCTCATCCTTGGATTTTTTTTTTATTTCTTTTTGTAATAATCTTTATCCCCAAGAATTACTTGCATTTTCTTCTATTTTTTTTTAGTCATTATTGCCTGCTTGAAATTATTTTTAGATTTTTTTTTTTTTTTATCAGACTGAGCTCTGTTGTGCAATTTTTCTTCAATAAGCAATAACAAACACTAATCCAACTGACTTGAAAGCTGACACCATGGGGGACATGTCCAATAGCGATTTTTATGCCAAGAACCAAAGAAATGAGGGCAACCATGAGGCTGGCTTTGGTTGCTCTGTTATGGAGCTGCGATCGTTGATGGAGCTTCGTGGCACAGAGGCAGTGGTCAAGCTCCAAGAGGACTATGGGGCAGTGGAGGGACTGTGCAAGCGATTGAAAACCTCACCCACTGAAGGTAAATCTATATTTTCTACTTGTGCACATGAAATGAGTAGTGGTGGTGTGTTACATTAAACATCTTATGTTTAGAGAGAATACTGTTCGTGCACTACTGTGTAGTATGTAGCTATGCAAATTAATTCCTTACATTAGTATGTGCTTGTGTTTTTTTTTTTTTTTGTTTTTTTTAAATGCAACCTGTGATAGAGGTACATAGCTGCAGAAGTGTTCATGAAGCATTTGGAGAATACGTAAGCACAGCATCAGAATAACACATGAGGTTGGGGGATCCCATTTTAGGTACATATGAAAAATTTGCGCTGTGCAGTGAGTGAGAAATCTGTTTAGTATGCACAGAAATATCTCTGGACAGTTTAGCCCACATCGCTCCCCTCCCCACCAGAAGCATCCCACCATCTCTGGTCATCTTCCTTTTCAGCCAATCAGGTGCAGATTTATTAAAGTAAAGGTACTGCTCCACGTGGGGTGGGCTGCAGGGTTTGCCAGTGTGAACTGAATGTGGTTGGAATCAAAAGAGCAAGAAACATATTTTTTATTTTTTTATTTAATGTTCTGCAATATATATATATATATATATATATATATATATATATATATATGTGTGTGTGTGTTTTTTTAATGTGATGTATAAATGTATTTTGGCACAGGGAGGCTATAATCCCATATGCTTAGTCACCTCTAGCCAAATTCTCTTTACTGTTCATGTTCTTATGTAATCACCATAACTGTGTGATATTTGAACTACTCAATTTACTTTGAAGTCTGACTTTCGAACTCCAGTCATGCATCATTGTCATATAGACACAACAGAGGAGACCAAATATATTCAGAAATAATTATTAACTAATTAAAATGTTGAACATTTATTCCCCCTTCAGGTCTCCATTTTAATTAATACTCATCTTTTTTTGTTTGTTTTATTAGCATCTTTGCACTTCCATTTTGTTTTTGAAATATTCTGCTATGAAATGTCAAAAATTAAAAACTGTTCCAGTTACAAAAGATTAATTACAGAAATAACCAAAATTTAACTGAAAAGGAAAAAAATGGCTTTGAATTTTGACTCAGGTAAATGATCAGTTCTTAATCTTGAACTTACACAGCAGTCTGGTTTCTTGTAAGGGATACCCAGAATATATTTATGTATGGGTTTCTTTGAAGGTAATGCTGATAACAGCACAAGGCCGTCTGGTGATTCCTATTAATCATTTAGGGGCTGGATGGGTTGTCGAGCTACTGCTCGGTTTTCTAAGAATGGAGACATTGGGATCCTTGATTAGAAATCTGCTTCTTTTTAGAGACTGGTGGAAACATTGCTGTTCTGAGCTGTTCTAAAAGGAAACAAAGCTTGGGATTCAATTAAGCTTAACGATCAAAAGAATGCAGAGAAGTTCGGGGTCATCTTTGCGAAAGTTAAAAAGCAAAGAACCAAAGTATTTTTCATCACAATCTCTGGGGGCACAATCATTGGTGACCAAAAGCTGTTAACAGCAATTTAATTAAAGTAATTTTGCAAAAATAGAGTGCATAGGAACTTCTAATTAGGTCATATAAACTAGGAACAAATTATCCTTTTGTTTTGACCTTTTGTTTACCTGGAACATATGTATGCAATAGACAGACTAGTTTTTTAGGCCATGAACCATTTGATCTGATTAGGCATGTCAATGTTCTACCATGGACAGTGATTTATGGGTTAGAGTAGTGAAAAATCTCCAAAACACAGTGTTAGAAACCTGCAGCAAAGACTGTGATCTGTTTCTTGTGTGAGTCTCCACGATGATCATTTGACAAATATAGATGCCAACCAGGAGTGATGCCAGAAGAGTAGTTTTCAATTACAGTCGCACGTAAATGTGTGACATTCACCATTCTCTACTAGAACTTTAATTGGAACCATGTGCTTTGACCAGATGAAGTAAGATTGAGATGCCTGTAACACAAACACTTCAAATTGGTCTGCTGTGAAGCGAAAGGATGAGTATTTGTTGAAGAGCCTAATACCCAATATAATGTAAGGGGGAGAATCTGTGATGCTTGGTATCTAAGTTATTTGAAAAACCTTGGAGATTTTTAGAATAGCTTTTACAACAAGGTAATGATGATACAACAGATGTGACCAAATCAACACAAAAATGTTTTGCTTCGATCGAAAATAATGTTTTGTTAGATATGTTTTCTTCTCTTCATGATGCATTTTTTGACTGATTTGTTAAAAGTTAACTCAACTGACCTAGACCAAGGAGTGAACATTAGTATCTGCAATCAGGTAGAAAGTTAATCACAGGATGACAGCAAGATGGTGAAAGATGGAGGAACAAATCCAAAAAGATTAGGATTTGCCAACTTCCTATGCCAACTTAACATTTCATAGCTGAACAGCATGTCACTATTAAAACCTTTGAACATTTTGAATATCTCTATGGAAGACTAGGTCAACTTCCTGATCAGTTTTTTGAGATGTTCAACTCAATGTGTTGCGCGTAGATCAAAACAAAGGCAACACATTTTAGTCGGCCTTCAGGAACTTGAGCTCGACACAAGGGGAGCGACAAGCAACAGCAACAAGCAAATGTTTTCCACAACACACGAGACGCAAACGGTGACAAAAGTTGAACATGTGGGCACATTTACGAGCAGTCTAGACCCCCCAGTGAATGAGCAAAAAGAAACAAAGAAGACAATGATGGAAATGGCAGAACTTCTCCATTCATATTCTGTAATGTATTTAATGGACACACAGACTTTCTCTTCTGTGGTACCATCTTAATGTCTCTTTCTGAGATCGTACATTATCAAGATGTGATGCATCTTTGCCATGTTTGATTTTTGTCTGAAAACTTCCACCAGTTTCCAATTCAGAACTGTCCTCTGTACCGCTTTATATTTACTCTGTAGAACATATGTGATGATGCTTGTTGTCATCATGTGTTTGTAAGTTGTGTCTCAGGAGGCTGCAGTTGACCCTGTATAAAATGCCCTCACTGAGGTTAATTTATTATCCTATGAGGCATGAAGACATAAAGCATCTGAAGTGACAAAAATGGTAAACCTACCATATCTTTGTCACAAGAAGAGGTTAAATGTATCTCGGGCTGCTGAAGAGAATGCTTAAGTATTTCTTGTACATTTTACTGCAATGAAGAAACCAGACATTCAAGAGCCACAATTCAGGGAAAAAGCAGAACGGACAATGGTTTCTCTGGCTCTGATTCTTTGCTCTTCTTAGTATTCCCCTTCCTTGCACCATACTCCTGCAGGCAGGATGCAGTTACGCACGTGTCACCTTGTAGGTAACGGTGAGGTGATGTCTTGGCTTTGCTGTCAGACAGCCAACAGGTTAATGGCATGATTCTGTCTTAGGTTGGAAGCTAAGTTGTCAACCTAGATTTTAGTTTCCAAGAACGTGTTGTGAATGTGACCTGATTCTTTGATAAGAGTGAACTGCTTGGTACCAACAGTACAACTATTTCATCAAGCGAATGTTTAACGCAGTAATAATACATTGGAAGGTTTCTTTGGGTAGGGCACATTAAGTTTATAATAGAAATAAAAGCACTTCTATTTTTGCTGAACCAGGATGAAGAAAAAGCACTTAAGTCACCAATACTATTTGATGTTGTAGTAGAGACTAAGAACGTACTCATAAAGATCTTTGCCAAAAAGGAATAGAAGGAATATGTGTACATGCAACAATCTTTTAACAAAAAAAATCTGCATACAAGACAAAAACACCTTTGTCACACAACTTACCACATATTTTTACAAGTTTGTGCCAAACACTTTTATATGTAGCTTTGTAATTTTTGTTCTGTTTGGGAACCTTACTCCGTTATGTGAACAGTGTAAGAGTTGGATCAAAAAACAATCTTGTGGTTTTATCACAAGATTGGAATAAAACCAATCTTGATCTAAATGCAACAAATTTAGATCTGTACCTTAACCTTCTTACACTGCAAAAACACAAAAGTATTTATGGTCTAGCTCCTAGTGGCAGATTATAGCAAGACTTTATAAGTGAAATAATCTTACTTAAAGACTTAAAACAGAGGTTCTAACTCAGAACATTGTGGTGGTTGAAATGTTTGGCCTGTGATTTACATTCCTGCAATAAACAAATGCAGGCATAACGTCGGTCTGAGAGCGACACGGTGTAGAGGAACGTAATTGTGAGTTTAATAATGAGCAGCACCAGGAACACATGTCGACACATGCAGTCTTGCAAGCAGCATAGTTCTCTGAAGAACATGCATGCAATGAAGAAGTGAGAAATGGTCCAGCTCCGGTCAACGTTCTGTTGGAACAATGGCTTTGTGCTGCCCGGTGTAAAAATCCGTAACTACATAATATTAGTTTGACATGATGTGCATTATTTTCTTTATTTGAAATTTTCTTTGAAATAAAGTTAATGCATGGATAGTGGTTCACAACTTTTGACTGCATTACCTAAATTAAAAAGGCTTTAATGCGTATGAACTTCTACAAAATAGTTATTTTTATAAGTAGCAAAACAATCAGCTAATTTGAAGTGTTTAATTATGTTTGGGCCAGCAAGGGATCTCCAGAAGACAAATAGAAATCGATTAAAACCACAACCTCAAGGCTCTCCATTGCTGAGTGTCGCTGCTAACATCGTTGGAGAGCTAACCACAACTCCTGCTCACGGCCCACCCACGTTACCGCCCATATGCACGTCCATGATAATGAGGAACAGACCATAACGGAGATGCTGCAAACTGAACCAGACATTAACCAGTTAGAGTGAGACTTGACAACAGAGAAGCATCTGTTTGGCATAGATTATGTGGGAATTTTGTAGTTGTCAATTCCAATCCCTGGTTTGAAGAAATAAAACATGCTCAAGTTTGTTGTTTTATTGTGACAAATTTCAAACAAGCCTAAGGGATGTGAATATTTTTGTACGCTGCTCATCCAAAGCAGAGATTAATATTTACATTGCTGTGCTTACATTAGCTTAATGTAGATTTTGCGGTATTTGTCCATTTCCTTTTCTCTGCTTCAGAAGGCTTGTCTTCCACTGTCCTTTTGCATCTTTCAGCCAGTCAGTCCCATTATAATGGCATCCGATTTGGACACTGAGCTTCTGTGACATTTTGTTGTGGTTGAAACAGGTTCCTCCTCACAATGCAGTGGCTGAAGCATAGTAGTTACTGAAGTACTGAACAGGCATTTAAAGGCTTGTCTGAACAATAGCCATTCTGAACACAAAGACTCCCTGTGTGGGTACTGACAGTGTTGTTTATTTCAATATGCTATTTTATCCTTTGTGATGTAATCTGTCACAATGACAAATTCTTTAGCAAAATATCTCACAACTCATTTATCTTAGGGATATATAAAGTTCTTTTGGGATTTAGTTGCTTAGAAATAACTTGTGAATTATTGGAATGGATAAATGATTTAGAGGATATGTGAAATATAATCTACCACTGTCCCCTGGTGGCAATGTGTTTTGGTGTCAGATTACGACCTAGATTTTCTTTTCTGGATCTGGCAAATCTAGTGTTTTCACAGAAATGTATCAATGCTAACAGTCACAGTTGAACATGTCAGATTTTAGACAGGCCAACCAGGCCTGGCTTTTAGATCAATTAATACCTGGTCCTTCACAATAAGTCACAGTGTGTCTTTTAGAATATCACTACGGAAAGCCTCATCCTTTTTTTTCTCTTCATTAGAATATTCTAGTATTAATATCTACTCACCTAAATCCTTTGTACTTCCCAACCTCTCCCTTTGGTTCCCCCAGACCTTCTCCCCATCAACCTTTTGACTTGCCCTTTATCTGCTTCTACCTCCCATCACTCTACACTTGCGACACCTTACGTCTCTTTCCTTTCCTTTCCTCCTTCGCTCCCATTTCTATTTTCGTGAGCTGGTCGGTCGCTGGCATCCCAATGGGCCAGTGTGCAGTGTAGCCTAAATAGACCTGCTCTACATCAATAACCTTCACCATGTCTCCCTTCTACTCGCACATCTTTCACAGAGTTAGTTGCAATGTGAAGAAATGCTGGGAAAGTAGCACATCGAGCTGAAGAAGTAGCACATTGTTTTCATGTGACCTTGACTGTTGACTGATGTTATTCTGCGTTTAGAGAAATAAAGACTGCACCAAATTTAGGTTGAATCTGAAGTATCCCTTTGTCATTTATCTAGCAAGTGACAAGAAGGGAATTGCTAATGCCCTACCTTTTGTGTTAGTAATGACGGTAATCATTGATCCCTAGAATACTTTTGTTAGTTTATAAATCACTGAATGGCTT
This sequence comes from Poecilia latipinna, assembly GCF_001443285.1. NCBI lineage: Eukaryota > Metazoa > Chordata > Actinopteri > Cyprinodontiformes > Poeciliidae > Poecilia > Poecilia latipinna. Next base: position 427,750 of record NW_015112837.1, read on the forward strand.
AGAACCAAGTTACATTAAACCCCAGTTGTTGTTGTGTCTATCTTCCAAACCACTCTGGTCTTCTGTGTCTAGTCTGCTCTACATCCCTGGAGCCAGAACCAAACATAGAGAAACGACATTCAGCTTTTATTCAACACAAATCTGCAACTAACTTCCAGAAAACCACAAAACAGCTGAATCACTGAGTTCCTTTAATAAATCGAGCCATTAGAATTGCCTTTGATTAGTAAGAAGTTGAACATTTACCAACATATTTGATGTGTATTTGTTTGATTTTGATAATGGCATTTGGCAAAATGTACTGTTTGCTTGTTTTACATGGTGACAATTTGATGTTTTATGGTGTAAAGTACTTTGAATTGCCTTGTGGCTGAAATGTGCAATGCAAATAAACATGATGTGACTAGCATAACACTCAATACCTCTTTTTTTAACAAAACCGATTTTTGATTATGCCTGCGATAACGCTTCAGAAATCTTTTTTTTTCTGACGCTTTGAGACATTGACATGGATGAATTGGATTTTATCAACAGATGTCAAAACTTAATCTCCATAATAGGGATTTATAACCTAACTTCAAGAAGAGCAAAAACAAAAACAAAACTTGGGATAAGTGTGGCATTTGGTGATCATAAAAAGTCATCCTTTGCATCAAAGCAAAATGAGTTGAAAGGGATCCTCTGCAAAACTTGAGGAAAAACATTTTAAAACAAGCATGAGGAACAACATGATTCCATCTGGAGGCCAAATTTAAACGGCTTATCTAAAACGCCACCGTAAACTGAGCACCATTGAGCAAAGGTCTCTATAACTCAGAAGGCAAAACTAATTACAAAGGTCATAACATAATTTTTTACAAAGGATCTATAGCCATCAAGAGTCATTGGAAATTTGAGGTTAGATAGCTCTAACTTGTGATGCGTGCCACAGAGTCTTCTTGCATCACCGTAAGTTTTCCTGATGCATGACATGGTTGTGCTAAATGAGGCCAGCAAAAGACAAACAATTAAATGGGCTTCTTAAATGTATCAGAGAAATGGCTGATTGCTAAGTAAGACTTAGTTTCAGTTGCTGGTGAAGTGAGAGATCTTGGCCTCATCAGCTTATTTTAACAAGGTCAGCTATGTGTTAGCTCAGAATGCATCGATGTCTGATTTACAAATGCATCGTCGCGTTCTGTGTGACTGACTCCTACGCCATGTGGTTGCGTTGTTTTTATCTTTATAAAACTTTATAAAACTGGCTTCATTTTTCCTATGGAATTCAAATGTTAATGTATTATTTTGGTCACGTTGTTGATAAAGATGCTGAGTGATTGGGGGTTTACACTTGTTTTCAGTTGGCTGTATTTTTCCAATGTCATTCCCACAGACTGTAAGCATGTGCAGGTCAGTTTGAGCATCTGCAAATAAATTGGATATTAAATAATAAAAAAATGGTTTTCTTGCAGAGTTGGGAATCAAAAGACGTTTAATAGATTGGACATGCTTTCTGTTATTGTTTTCTTTTGTATTATCGTGCTAGTGCCATACTGCTGTGATGGCACAGACTTCACTACACAGTGGTTAAATGGTGTTTTTTTACTTCATGTTTTGCATCTGAATTATGTACACAGCTCAGGAAACTATTTGTCCCTTTGCTTTGCCACCCTCTGCCCTTCCTTTATATCTTCACACCCCTCCTTTCTGTTAATGTTTCACACACATTTAGCTATTATTTATTGTATTCTGTTTTTTTTCCTTGTCCATTCGTATCCATTTTTTAATCCCACCTTTCTGTCTTTACCTCTTTTTATCCCCTCTCATCCATCCTCATCCATCCTTCCTCAATGATCGTACTAATCGCATCCTCCAGTTGTGGCACCTCACGCATGTTCCCCTCTGACGCAGTCTATTTAATCTCTGTCCCACAAGGGATCTCTCACATGGAACTGCAGTCTCCTTAATAAGGACAATTTCTCCCGCTCTTCAACTCCTCTGCTTCTCCTTTCCTCTCCTCTCCTCTCTCGTGTCTGCCCTTCCCTTTCCTTCTTTCCCCTTGTGACTCTGTAAAGGGGCTGGAAGAAGTCGGGGAAAAAAAAAAAACCATAGAGTGAAATGGGATGCAGTGAGAAATGGAGAAAGAAATGACTCTCAGAGGACAATTATAAGTGATACACAGCCATTTTCCTCTGAGCAAAACCACTGTCGGCACAGAGTGTGCGTACACGTATAAATACATCACGCAGGTGATCTCTGCAGTGTAAAAGTAATGACCTTGAGGGAGACTTGCAGTATTTTGGCACAGCAGTCAACACTGCAATACAAAATGTATCAATGTAAGAAATGAGGTGAGATATCTTAAAGCCCCTTTAAAATCAAACGTCTTCCTATGCAACTATGAAAAACCCAAACATTAAAATGTGGCAATATCACAATTTTGAGTTTATCATGATATCGCTGCATAAAATGTAGATTTTAAAGGGGAAAAAAAAAAAAGAAAATAAAAAAACAAAAACAAAGAACAATTCATTTATTCGGTTTTCCAAACATTTCACAAGCACAGCAGACATTTTATAAATGCACAGCAAAGGAATTAAATACATTTTGTCCCAGAGTGTTTTGCCTGTGTTACTTCAAAAGTAAATTATTACAACTACTTTTAAAGTAATTTCTTCTTCAATTACATGTAATGATTACTGTGTAAAATAGAATCACAGCTAGGATATGTGAAATTTACTTGCAAAAGTAGTGTTCAACATTCCCGTCATCCAGTAGTATTTTATGGTGGGAATTAAATTGCAATTCCCATCAGTGTGTAGCTGAGCATTACTCACTGTTAATTTGTTAAGCTTTATTTCTGTAATTATAAAAATTCATGTGCGAAAGCTCAAGCTCTAGCTTAAATCAAGAGAAACAAATGTTTTGGTTTTTATGGGATCTTTTTTTTTTAAATTACAAATAAGTCAAGGTTTTCTGAAATGTTTCATTTAATATGTTTTATCATATTAAACGATGCTCATTGCAAATATGCATGAGCTTTAGAAATATTTGATCAGTTAATGCATTTATTACATTCTAATAAAATAGCTTAATAATTGTTATTACACAATATTGTGTTGTCAGTTGGTTTTAAAATTTTTTAAAATCATTTTGATAAACACTTTGATGTGTAGAGATTGTACTTAGGCAGCGTGAAGTTAAAATGCACGACACACCTGGCTGGGAGCTGATTCTCAATAAATGAATAAACAAATACTTGTGTTTTTGACAGACTATATTCATATGTCGGCTATAAAGTCTGCAAGAAAAACTCAAATGGTATTTGGTGCTGGCTGAATGTGGTAGGGCCAGCTGGATTGGTTGGCCCTTCAGCTTTATTTCCTTGGACCCAGTGATGTTGACGCTCAACTTGTCTTTTCAAGTGAGGAATCAAGTTCTGCTCTTACATTATCTCTGTTAAGGATTATTGACATAAAACTTTCGCACACTCCGTCTTTCTTTCTCCAGAAGGGACTTCACTGACGACTAGGAGCCCTCGAATATGCTTTGTTTTGGTGCCACTTTAAAAAGATAGCCAGAACACTGTGGGTTCTGCACTTTTTATATGCGACTTTCTGCACAAAGTTGGTTTCATTTAATGGTAACTGAAATGCCTGTGCCAAAGAGTTTAGGTATGAATTCATACCTAAACATTGGATTAAAATAAGGTATTTAAGACTTTATTTTGTAAATATCCCTTTTGCTCATTTCCCACATGTGACTAAAAAAAAACTTCTAATCCACTTTGAATATATTTCCTTAATTTTTCAATGGTCTCATAATGGAAAAAGTTGAATGAAGCAGAGAATCACTTGAAACTGCGTATCTGTCCTTATCTGTTAGGTAAGATAAGGATAGGTTAGGTAACATACTGAAGGTTGAATGCATTCACATGGCTCGCAGTTTGATATTTATTTTTGTTGTGTATTCACTTTGATACATTTCAGTAAAATTTAAAACAGGATTCGAGCAAGGTTTCACTTTAGGAAAAATGATCACTTTAATATTGAATAAGTTACTTCATAGCTTATAGCAAATGGGAGAAGTACATTTACAAAGTACATTTGTTGTCTAAAGTCTAGTCAGTGGGATCAGTGGGTGTTCCTAGTTTACTAAGCAAGAATATATTAATAAAGCTGTTGCTGACAGTTGACTATCATTGTCATGCCTTATTTAACAGCAGCAGATATTTTTCCCCAAATGCTGAACACACCCAGTTAAAAAGAAATAATGACTTTCAGAATGTTTCCTCTGAGATGGGTGATTATGTGCAATAAATCTGGACTTCCATAAAAGGGTTTGATGATGGTCTCTTGAGAGCTACATTGGGGGCTAGTTTAGCTGACAGTGATTAAGCATCGTGTTAGACAAATACATCTATTACCCACATATCTATTAAGCATCATGTCTGGTCTAAATCAAGGCAGAATATGCAGACAAACATATTTTTAGAGACAGATTAGTATAAACAGTCACACAGAAATGTCGGCCATCAGTGACGTCAGCTGCCCCATAGATGATTGATGGAGGTAAAGCCAGACTTCACTAGCCTGTTCTTATGGTGCCTGGTCTCTGAATCACAGCAGTCTGATTGTATAGTCTTTGTGGCTGTGCAGTTTATGCCTGAATTTATTAAGTATAACAAAAATTGTGGAAATTACACGTTGCCTTGATAGATTCCACTGTTTGCCCTCATCATTCTGACTGTGCAAAGCAAAGGAATTAGAAATTAGTAGCTTTGCTCACGTTCTAGCTGGATTTGCAGATTTGAGAGCGAAGACTACATTTTGTTCTTTTCTCACTCTGTTTTTTTTTTTTAACAAAACATTTTTTTCCCCCCTTGTGGTGCAGAACAACCAAGATACAGTTTTATCCTAAAGAAATGGTCACTATTTCTTAAACAGATACAGTGTTGCACCAGATATGGTGCTCATTTACTTAAGCATAGCAAATACTACTTTGAGTTTGTTGGAAAAAAAAAAAATCAGTCAAAGGAACAATCAAGTATGCTTTGTGTTATTTGTCTCGTGACGAGTGGAATAATGGCATCTAATACTAAGCATTTTCATTCTTGCCTGGGAGAAAAGGGTTACTGCTGCAGCGATAACACTTAGCCAAAGGCACAGAATCAAAGAGCAAAAATCAAAACCTGTTTGATGTACAAAAAGACATAATTCTGACTTTTGTCATAATCTATTCTCTCAATTAAAAACAGTTTGGAAGTCCAGGCTGTCTTAAAAGGGTAATTTTCTGCCTCACTCCTTTTCTAACGCTTGTAGTTCATAAAAAGACATTTCACTTTGTAATAATTTGTTATACTGTCTGTTGGCATTAAATATCAGTTCGGTTTATGAAAGAAGAATTGTTTTGTTTGCTGTTAGTCAAAGCCCAGTAGTCAAAATATTTGGAAAGAAAAAAAACAATTAAAGTTCTACTTAAAAATGTATTCTCACTGCAAAAGTCCCTTGGTCAGCCTTTTTTCGTTTGACGTAACAACCTACATTTCCTATAGTTGGTCTGTCTGGGGGAAGCAAACTCTTTTTAAAGCAGACCAATGTGTCACTCATGAATACACCCCAAGTCAGTTTTTTTTGTTTTGATCTAGAGTGCAAGAGTATGGGATCTGAATTGAGCTATTTCCAGGTCTGTCATCATGAGGCAGGTGCCAAACGATCAAATGGTTATTTAAGATGAGCTTTCATTGTGGAGACAGAGGACCCACCCAGAGGGTCATACATTTCTAGTGCGTTCAACCAATTTAGCACTAAATATGCCTGGGTGATGTGGCTTAAAAATAAAATTTTAATCTTTTTTTTTTCTCTATCTCTCTTTCTTTTTTCTTAAATACAAATACAACATGTTTTAAAAAAAAGAAAACTAATTCTTATGTCAATTATCCCTTCTGAAAGTTGACCCGAAGTCAAAGTCCAACTAAATACAAGCTGTAAAACATGTTTTAAAAACAACGTGGCTGGCCGTGGGCAGGCTGACATCACGCTAAACTACACAATCCCAAGGAGTGCTTAGGTGAAAGAAAAGCAAGTTTTTCCAAAAATTAGATGTTTATATGCAATTAATCAATAAAATAGATTTACTGCCAGACGGACATGGCAGTCATCTTGAACTGAATCAAAACTCTCCTTAGTGATTGTCAGATCAAGAGAACCAATATTCTCTGATCTGATGAAACAAACTGTAACTCTTTGGTTTGAAATCCAAGTGTCATGTCTAAAAAAAGCTCTGCTCATCACCTGGCCAACACCATCCCTACTCTGGAGCTTGGTGGTGGCATCATCATCATGCTGTGGACATTTATTTTATGGCAGAAAATGGGATACTGCCCAGCTAGAGTTCAGACTTCAATCCAATTGAATATTCCTGGAAAGACTCAAAAAGAATCTGTACCAATGTTGCCCAACCAGCCTGACTGAGCTTCGATGAGCTGCAGACAAAAGAAGTAAAACGCACCCAGAGCCAGATGTGCCAAACATGTAGAGATATAGCCAGGAAAACTTGAGATTCTCATTCCTACCAAAGGTCCTTGAACTTAGGTGTGAACATATATCGTCTTTTATTTTAAAACATCAACATTTTCTTGCAAATTATTATTATTATTATTATTTTTTTTATATTTTGTCATTATTGGCTACTTTGTGCACGCTTTTTAAAAAGCAAACAATACTCAGTTCATCTTTAGAATCATTCTGTAGACCTGTTAATAAAATAAAAAAATAAATAAAGCCATGTTAATTCCTTCCAGTGGTCCTTTCTGAGGAATTAACAGTGGTGCAGCTAATCTGAATCTGTTAAAATTAGGAATTTTTTCTTTCTTTTTTCTTTTTCTTTTTTTTTTTGAATGGAATATAGCTCAGAGCCGCTAGTTCTGAGAATATTTATTGTTGTCGTCCATTTTAGTTTTTTTTATTTATTTATTTTAGATTTCCTTTTGTTTTCCTTGTTCTCAGGACAAACAAAAGCGTTTTATTTTTACTACTTCTGCTACACTCCTGGCCACATATATACGGTGTGCATCTCAGTGTGTTGATTTCCCTTACCTATCATGACTATTTCATTACTCTCTCTGGTAGTTTGAATTTTAATAGCTGTCCCTATTGTGTTGTGCTTATCTGAGCCCCTGGGCGAAACCAGAGACTGACACCCAGATGGGAGACCGCAGATAGACCACTGTCACTCTCCCTTTCAGCCTCTTGGGCTCGGATGCTCTCTCTTTTCACTCCCTGGGGGAAGGCTTGCTGAGATGAGCCTGTGTTTGTATGGAATTTATTTGTGTGCAGATGAAAAATTTGGTTCGTGTTTTCTATGGAAATGGCTGGAAATTTGGCCGTGGAGCCAAAATTAGTTGATGTTTGATCACTTTTCAGCGCAGCTTTTTATTTTTATTTTTATTAGTAGTATTTAAATATTTTTTTACAAAAGAAAATAAGCCATTCATGTCTTTGTAGTTTCCTAAAAAAAATGTATTTAAAATTACAATTAATCTTGCAATTTTATGCTTTATAAATACTGACGTACGACTTACTCAGTAATACAGAGCTGTGCAGAGGACTTTTTCTCCTCGGATTGAGAATTTAGCGGAATAACATGGATGAATAAATGAGTGAAAGATAATGAATGGATGAAAACTAAGGAGTGATTCTTGGATAGCCTATGCTGACTACATGGTTGACCAGTCTGGAATTACAGGATGATGTTACTGACCCCATTACACTTTGTCTTTATCACCAAGCAGTCGTGTCCAAACAAACCCTGACTATCTCTTTTCTTTTCTTTACCACGCACAAACACACCTCTGGTGCCCTCAGACTGCCAGTAAACAGATGTCTCATTAAAGTTTTGTCCACATGTCGGGCAGTCGGTCTGGTTAGAGTTACAGTGTTTGAAGATCAGATGGTGGAAAAAAAGAAACAAATGACTAATAAAGTCAATAAGCAGGCAGTAAGAAGGATTTTATTGCTCTTTGCATTTTCATCGCAGAGGCTTGAGTAAAAACATTTACAGTTGGTACCTGCAAATAAACACAAACTGTATTAAAAATACATTACTTTTTTTGGTGTGTTGGGCATAAAATCAGGCTAAACTGAACTTATTGTAGGTCAGTAAAGTTAACCAAAATTATTTCTGCTAAATACCAGAACAATTAACACTTTTTTTTTTCCAAAGATTTTTCTTTTTTTTTTCTTCCTTTAAACTATTAGGAGGAGCTGCAATGATGTTGTCATGCCCTTATAGGATTCTCATTGGTTACGTCACAAAATCTGAGGTATTTGGAAGCAACATCTCTCAAACTGCTTCCTTTATCATATCATGGAAAATTTAAAAGAAATCAGGCGAGGCATCAGGAACACCCTATGCACCTCCATAAATCCTGGTATTTTGGTACAAAACATGGTGTCGTAAGGACACTGGTGTCTTTCTTGCATCCATTTTGGTGGTGACATGTAAGGGTCAACCTGGTAATAGATGAATAGAGGAAATGGGGGCACCTGCAAGCCTGACAGTACCATAATGCACAAAATGGACACCATCATAAAGAAAGAACATTATGGAAATATTAAAGTAACATTTTAAGACATTAGCCATAAAGTTTAGTCCTTAGCATGGATGGGTCTTTCTAATGGACAGTGAACCTAAGCATAACACAAAATGACTTACAAAGTGGATTAAAGGCAACAAGTTCAATGTTTTGAAATGGTCTTCACAAGCCCTGATTTCAGTCCTATAGCTTTTTGCAGGCAGAGATGAAACAGTGTGTGTGAGCAAGGAGGCCTGCTAACCTGAATTAGTCGCATCTGTTCTGTCCAGAGAAATGGGCCAAAATTGTAACAAACTGAGAAACCTGTGTGTGTGTGTGAGAGAGAGATGGCCATATATTTGGTCTTTTCAGTCCACTCTTCCATTTCTCACATGAGTCAGGCTCTTGGACCACAGTACCTGACAGCAAAACTCACCCACTTGTGCAGCTGCCCCCACAGGCTCAAATACACACACACAGGCTCACTTTATTTTCTGCATTGCAACATACATTTAATTTGGTTTTTGGAAGACAGATGAAGACTGTCCTTATTTGTGTTCTCTTGCAGAAGAAAGCAAAGAAGAAAAGTTTTATTTCGTCGGTTCAGTATTTGGTTAAATGTTCAAATGAAGCTGTTAATTGGTCTATTATTCCACATGTAACAAGTCTTATAGGTCAGTTGGTGATTGTCAGAATGTGTGATTTTAGTTTTTAAGGTTCAGAGCAGTGCATATTTAAAATGAAACTAACCCCCAAATCAACATTGTCTTATTTAGGGTTTTATTTTGATGTTTCCGTGCATATCTTGATATTTTCTGACTGTTGGTGAAGGTATGGCGTTGAACGGATGACTGTGTCAGACTGCCTGCAGTACGGAGGAAGCGGGAAAGGCTAAAGGCAACTCTTGCAGCTGAGCTGAAGAGCGTTGTCACCATAAAAGTTTCCCACAGCACAGAAAAAGAGTTGCTAGATTTATCACTAGTTGTTTTGAAAAACAACAACTAGAGGAATCTGGAAAAATCAAAAAATATAGCGATAAAGTTGATAAGTTGACAAAAGTACTTATTTTGTCCTGATCACAGCCCCACTCACCCTATCCACTCATCCCCACTCTCGTTTCTGTCTCTTGGCTAAGCCTTCCTTTCTGAATTTTTTTTCTTAATTTGCCGGGATCGGGGTTTAGATTTCTGAGGGGTGTTACTTACACTTTCACATCTGTTTGTCTTCTATTAAAATAAATAAATACTATAGTAAAACTTATGTGCTACCACCCACAGTACATTTATAATGTAGCTTTGTATCACAAACCACATTGTCACTTTCCTCTCCATTAACATTTAAAAAGGGCTGTCCTCTGGCAGAGAAATGATTTATTCACGTATGTTGTGTTCATATGAGTTCATATGTCCAAGTGACCCAGTGACTCAACATGAAATCACTTGTTTGTTTCCATGCAATGCAGTATATTTGCTTGAATCTTTGGCCTTTGTGACTGTGACCGCTCAATGCCCAGCGGTCAAATACCGCATGAGTTGGTGTGATGACAACAACTGACATCAACTCGTCCCAAAGAGAAATGGCCTTCTACCACAGAGTGGGGGATTGTGCTGAAGTTTATCCTTAATCATTAAAACAAAGCAAAAATTGGCAAGGAAATTCTTAACGTAAATACCTATGCATGGTCCTCAAAAACAGAGAAATTTGTTCTCTTTCTTATACGTTGCCAGAATGTAAGGTTGTCGTTTTGTACTAGGATTCCTTGTTTGGGGATTCTTCCAGGTTGTTCTACACACATTCCATATAGAACTTTTTTCCTGTGTGGTACCAACTATTATATACAAAACTTACTGTGAGAGGACTTCCCGAATGTTCTGCACTGGAGTTCTTGAGAACTGTGAAAATTTATGGCAAGACACAAAACTTTGATCTTGTTCTTCCCACCTTGAGTAAAGGAACTATTGTCTTTTCTTCTGAAGTTTGTAGGGGTGGGCATTTATCATACTGTTTATTGTGTTAAACTTCTTTCCATGACAAGACTTTTCATTGTCACAGTAAATAGTTTGACTATTTTCTCCGCTGTTTGTTCAATTAAAGCATCAGTATTCATCTGAAAACACAGTTAAGGTGTGCACTTTAGTGGTCACACATTCAGTGGTCACCAGCTGCAACACCACACATTGATGTGTAGGACGATGGACCTTGGAGGCCTTGTGGAGCACCATGCAGGTACCCTCCTTTGTGCTGTGCTGGCTTGTTGCCAGAGGTCCTGGGCCCCTGAAGGGACTGGGTCCTAGGTTTGATCTGCAAAGTGGGAGATAGTGGTGTGGCTGCTCTTGGGTTGATACCTTGCCTGTCTGCCTGAGGCTGCTGTTACCTTTAGAGCCAGATCCACCTGTGCTTTGCGGCTTTTGCGTGCCGAGTCTTGCAGGCTTTCCACCATTCTCACTATCGTGCACCTCCAGGTGACAAACTGGCTCACATACACCCACACAATACAAACACTTATTTTTACACATACACTCGTCCACCCACACATACACACCCATGCACCGACTCACAAATAATCCAAGTGGTTGAAGGTCATACAAGCACATGTTTCTATTACATCAGCCTGGCCTGCTGGATCCATACTTGATATAATAGTCAACCATGCAATTTGAATTATGTCTTGGAATATCCTGGCGCATTTCGTAAACCAGCTTCTTTAAATGGGATGCCTGAAATTTAAAATACAGGAAATGCAAAAAAAAAAAAAAAAAAAAAAAAAACATGTTCACAGGAAAAATCAAAATTTTATAAAAAAAT
>NW_015112837.1:442250-452504 GCF_001443285.1 Poecilia latipinna
CAAAACAGCTTTTTTTAAATGGTGGCCTGAAATTTTAAAAAACGGAAAAGCAAAAAAAAAAAAAAAAAAAAAAAAGTCATGTTACAGTGAAAAATGACAATTTTATAACAAATATTCATGAAGTAATCAAATCAGGAATAAAATTTTAATCCAAGGAATGAAGATTTTGACTGCCAATTTCTTGCAGGGAATAGAAATGTGACCAAGAAATTAGCTAAAAACAGCAATAAAAAATATGGCTAGAGGAAGAAATAAAACAAGAATAAGCTGACTCTAACACAAGAACACAAATAGGCAGGATCAAATTCAATAAATTAATATAATAAGATCAAGACTAATGTAATAGCTTGTTGTAGAGTGCCTGAGCTGATCATTTTTTTTTATGTAACCAAGAGAATCAAACATATACTAAACTTGACCAAAAACTTGACCATTCCCAAATCTGAAAGATCAGAATTAGTTGAGACAGGGAAGGGAGATCGTTTTGGTGTATTTTGGAGTTAAAAAGACATTTCAGAAATATTTATGAGCAGTTTCTAATTAGTATATATATATATATATATATATATATATATATATATATATATATATATATATATATATATATTTTTACTAAATTAAACATTTTGTATAATTTTCCTGATAACTGTGCTGTTGATGGAAATTGAGATATCACCACATCACTTTAGTCTTCTCTGTGTTTTTCTGCATGTGCACATGTGCCCACACATTCCCTTTCACCAAAAACGGACACACAAAACCGGCACTTACTTACATATTCACACATTCTCCAAGGTTCAGAGTCGTGGGTATTTCTGTTCTCTGAGTGGGATGCATAGTGTTTCCATGGAGATCTATTTTTAGCCCCTGACAAAAAAAGGGCAACTGTTAAAATATGCCATCATATTCCCTCTGAATTAAAAAGATCCCATTTTGCCTCACGCAAGCATGAAGGCATAAAGTTTTGTCTGAAAATGGGATCCTAGGAAGGCTGCCTTTGACAAACCAGATATAGATAACACTCTGCTGGGCTTCCAAGAACAGTTTTGTAGGTAGTCAGAAGTCTTACAGAAATGGGGGAGAATAAAGACCAATAAGTGTTTTGTGAGAAAATGATTTAAAGGGTTTTACGTGTGCTCTTCTCCGTTACATGATGTTAGGCCATATTTTATGCAACACTGGAACAAAAAGTCAATAATGATCAAAATACTTATTGGAAAAAAAAAAAGAAAAGTATTTTAGAAATGCAATATTTGTGATGAAAATCTTTGAGGGATCTTGTTGAAAATCTGTACCAGACAGGATGAAGGCAGTTCTAAAAGTAACGGGGTGCTATGTCCTACCATATGTTACATATTAGTTAGCATCTTGCATTTTAATCACCCCACAAATGTGTTTTGTAGTTACTATTAGTAGCATTTAAGCATCTAAATTATAATTGTGTTTTCTTTCCTCAAACAATTTTAGGGGACATCAGTAAATTGTTTTGTAAAGTAAGCATTACCGAACAATATTTCAGAGTCAAACATCACACAGAAGTAATTAAAGGAAAAGTAAAAAACTGAATTCAAAATCCAGTTGCTTGTGGAATTGGATTTTCTTAAAATGTGCTTAAATCCACAAGCCCACAAGTGTACTCAAATATGGAGAAATGTGCATTGCTGATTGAAGAAAGTTACACAAGTACAGCACTTGTTTTTTTTTTTTATTATTTATTGCTATTGTTTTACAGCAAAAAAAGTTTTCTTTGTTCTCTTCTATGTGGTTTGAATATTGGTGAGAAACTCCAAACTGCAACACATAACATACGATGAATAATGATTCCAACATAGATTGCTTTATAAAGTGAAAGCATCAACCATGTATTTTAATTCAAAGGTACCCTTCAATTGATACCGTTCTTGATTATTAAAGGTTAAAATAGTGATATTTCTATGGGTTTTTCCACTAAGGAGTGAATGTTTGTGAATGTGGCCGAAAAGGAAAGAAATCTTGTATTTGATGTCTTCTAGACAGAACTAAAAAAATGGCAGGGACTTTGAAAAAATTGCACCCTAATATCTGTAATCATTATATGTGCCTGTGCACGGATATTCACAAACATTACTCGTCTGTCATCTATGCTTTTCTGTGCAGGCACTGTGTATGCATGCACTATGTGTGTGTATCTGACCAATGGTAATTGGCAAATATAAGAGCTCAGATGTTATCATGTGATAGTGTAAGCAACCACAGGCATGCTGGCGCAGCTCTCTTACACACAAAACAGCACAAGTAGCTAGTCACGACTCACAGACCCGGCCATACACGCACATGCATTCACACAGAGATGTTTACATGTTATGTAAAGAAGGCTTCTGTGGAGATCAATGGAAGAGCATGCCAGGTCGTCTCATAGAAATAATTAAAAGTGAATAGCTAATGATCCTATTTATAGACTGATCTATGTGTAACCAGCACAACACTGTCTACTGTGAGCCATGTTAACATTCCTTTCTTTAATGTTCCTGCTCTTTTCCAACATCCTTCCCCTCGTTTGATTTGCTGAAGCACCGGTTATTTTCTGCAACAGTACCTAGTCCTCTCACCTGTCGTATGCATTTAGATGTGAGCGTTGTCAAGCAGCAGCGATGTTATCAGGTGCAATCCCGGGCCAATCCTGGGAGACCCTGTGACGCACTATGCATGACATAAGGCAGCTGTAACGTGCATTGTTGTGTGGGAGAAAGAGAGAGAGCTCCCGTGAATACTTGCCAATGCTTTTGTGTGCAGTCAGCAGCAAGACAATGATTTAGCACCGAAAAGCAACATTAATTATGTTGGCTACAGTTAGAGTCCGACTTGGTATTGCAACTTAATATAATATTCAGAGATTTCTTAAAATGTGATGTAAATGTAGTTTGCAGTGATAGACTGTACAATATGTTTTGACCTTCAGTCCTTCAATCTTTTTTACTTCTTCTCTGTTAGGCCAGGATGTCCAGTTGTTAAATAAAATACCTCTTTTATTTGATTATTTATTATGTGTTTTAATAGCTAAGTGAACAGAGTCGTGGGTCTTTCTGTCATCATTTGGTAATTTTGTCTCAGCCAATATATCCTTTATGCTAGGACAAACTGGGTTTAGCCAAACTTATCTCGTTAACGTTAACATGGCACTGCTCAGTCATCTGCTCAAACCCCATCTGTCTCATTTTCTTACTGAACAGTTTGAACACTTGAGTGTTTTCATGGGGTGTTTGAAAAGGTGTAGGAGCTGACAGATGTAGTCATCTGCCCAATTATGAGTGAGACAATATACACTGTGTAACAACTGCATTGGTTTTAGAGTTTTAGAACCAATTCAATTGTTTTGATGTGGTGCAATTACAGTGTTTACACACAGGGCCATAATTTATTTTAAAAAGACTAAACCCAAGTGCAAAAACCATTTTCAGACTATAAAGCCATCAAACTAATGGCATGTGCTGTGAATTGGTTTTTACAATTGACATATATGAATATAAATAATTCAAAAGCAGTACGCTATGCCCTCATCGAAAGGACTCTAGTGAACCATCAATTAGAACCATCAATTATTTTTCCAGTGTTAAATTTGCGTCACAAATCCACTCCTTTTGCTCAAACTGCTTAGTACAGTCATACAGCCAACACACCAAAGTCCTCCTTGCTTTACCAACTATAGTTTATTCAACCACAGTTGACTTGACAGGGTAAAGAAATGGATAAGATTACTATACTGTATGCAAAGACTGCACTTCAAGGTTTTACAATTAATGGCAACTAATTAAAGACATGCTCAACTAGTAACAAAGGACATTCAGAATGAAAATGTCAATTATGTGCACCGATAGATTACTATTATAAAATTACTCCAAATAACTGATAACTGTCCAGATTATATTAAAGGTAGATGTAATTTCTCATTAAAACAGTGTTTGATTATATTAACTCGTCCATAAATTTTCAACTGTAAAAACCTGTCACTGGTCCTGCCAAACTATACTTTTTAATTCAACGCTGAGCTCATATGAAAAGAAAATCCCTGAACTGCTTTCTAAAAGTAAAGTGTGCCTTAAGCCAGCATGAAGCGCTTCACATTAACGTACTAAAGATATTTATGCACAATAGATCACAGTGTATGAGTAGGTGGATAAGGTCAAAGCATAAAGGCCCTTATCGCTTGAGCTGAATTATATAAGGAATGCAGAAATCCGTGGCCCACCATGACTCAATCTGGTAATTAGAGTTGGTGTGTTTGTGGCAGGGGAGGGACTATAAAGGGTTAAAAGAGTGCAAAAGAATAATGCCTGGAAATTAAAATCAAGAGCAGCGATTGAGAGCACATTTGTCTGGGATCAACATGTTTACCAGCAACAGTGTCAGGAAATTCATTTACAGCTTAGCATTTAGATATTTATTATGTTTTTTTTGTTATGTTTTTTTGTTTTTTTTTCCTTAAATGAATGTCCCCACCTATGCTCACAGCCGTTGTGTTCCCTTTTCAGGTCTTGCAGGTGTTCAGACGGACCTGGACAAAAGAAAAGAACTATTTGGTAAAAACCTGATACCTCCAAAAAAGCCAAAAACATTTCTACAGCTGGTATGGGAAGCACTGCAGGATGTCACCCTCATCATCCTGGAGATCGCTGCTCTAATCTCCCTGGGCCTCTCCTTCTACCACCCTCCTGGGCAGACCGGTGGAGATGGTGAGTTACCCAGCTGCTGTGGCATCTCCTCCTGTGAAGCTTGCTCCCAGTTGGTTTAAAATTAGAGAAACGCACATCATTAGTTCTGATGCTCTCGGTGTTGCAGGGAATTTAACCGATGACTCACCACCAGTAATCATGACTGATACGCTCTCAGCCACATTTGTGTAAACTCTCTTTTTAACAGGCCAGGCAGGTCCTAGTTTGTTTGTCACCTGCCTTAAGAGGTCAAGTGACTCATCAAGCACATATCTAATTTTTCTGCCCACAAAGTGTGAGCATTTGTGCACATTATGACTGTATTAAACGCATGTTGGAAAGGTACTGGAAAGGTTAATGAAGTTTCGAGTGGAGAAATAACCTTGAGCTCCCAGGACCCATACATCAGCTCTGTGAGCCATGAAACAGGAAATGAAGACAGAGACAGTAAAGAGTTGCTGAGTCAGCTGCATCAGTCATCGCCTCTTTCGTTATCACAGTAATGGACTTCATTTTCCCTGCCCAGGGGTTCAGTCATCATTTTAAGGGATTTACAAGCTTAGATGAAGCTGAAAATGCCGAAGAGAAGATATGTTATTACCCCAGCCTTTGTGGTAGGTCCTACGTTCATGACAGATATTCCTGTATATCGAATCACTAGTTTGATTAAGAACTTGTATGAAGACTGGACTGGATAAGCCATTTCCTCTTCCTGCTCCCTTTAGGAACACCTTGATTTACAGAATATTTTGCTGGAAAGGTTTTGTTGTTGCAAATGTTTTTCCATCTGTATTTGTTTTGCACACATTTTTTCAAATTATTTGAAATAATTTGAATCATTTTTGGGAGGATGCTGTTTAGTTTCATTGTAATTGTCAGTATCAAGTAAAAGATGGCAAGATAGCATTTTTAAATCCCATAAAATACCTAAAAAAAAAGAAGAAAACTCAAGTAAATATCTTGGTTTAATATGTTGGATTGTATATTGCTTCATTGCTCCAAAGAGAACTGCTGCAGACATCAACATTTCTAATATTTCTACCTTTCTAAGTATTATGTTTAGAACATACATTGCGAATGTTGCGACATAACCAGGTACTTTCAATCGCTTGAAAGACTACTAGATCTGTACCGATTAGTTTTTTAATTACATAAATTATATTAACATGTAGTTTTTCAAAGCTCTAAAGGGTCCTGAACAAACAAATTATAAACATCATAATAAACCAACAAATTACATAAATTGGGCTGATGCCAACAGGTTGCCAGTCCATCACGAGGCAACACAAAGAGATACAGGGCATGTAAACGGTTTCTTGCTTCTATTTTTTAAAAACTGTTCAAAAATATTTAAGAGAGCTAGTTTTTGACCATTTAACTTTATGTGAAGGCATATAGAGCATCATTAACCAGAAGCGCTAACGCCCAAAATGATCTAGAATAAGCTAACTTTTGATAACTGTATTCAGGACAGTGCACAAAGATCACACTCTATTCTGCTGACTGTAGTGCAGTGATCAAGCTAGACAGAATGAACTCATCTAGTTTGAAGAAAAGAAAAAAATGAATTCCAGCAGAGTCTTAAGGGATTTATTTATTTATTTTTTTTTTGTTTCTTTTGGTCCAGAGTACAATGGCTCCAGGAGTATTACATGAACAAGCACAAAGAGCACTGGGAATAGGCCTTGTTTCATTCCCCAATATACCCTTGTCTATCAGTGTGCAGCCAGTAGGATGCAGAGCCTCATTTGAAGTAGGGCATATGAGGCAATGAGATGAGGATTCTCATGGGGCTATTTAAGCCAGAGTTTGTTTTAATTTTATACTCGCCTTTTGTGTAGCACAGTTCGTAGATGTAGGATTTGCACATGTAGACAGGTAACAGAAATAATCAACATCGACCCTTTCGGCTATAGCAATAATCTGAACAAGCAGGTCAAATCCGATCGTTGATGAATGCCCGAGATGAATATGTTATTTGTGTCTTGCTTCTCCTTTGTTTTACAGCATGCGGTGCAGCAGCCGGTGGAGTGGAGGATGAGGGTGAGGCAGACGCAGGCTGGATCGAGGGCGCTGCCATCCTCTTGTCCGTAGTGTGTGTGGTTCTGGTGACGGCCTTCAACGACTGGTCGAAGGAGAAGCAGTTCCGTGGACTGCAGAGCCGCATCGAGCAGGAGCAGAAGTTTCAGGTGGTCCGTGGAAGCCAGGTCATACAGCTGCCTGTTGCCGACATTGTAGTTGGGGACATTGCACAGATTAAATATGGTAAGTGTGAAATGGTCCTCAGCTTTAGCCATTTAACACCTTAAATATGTTTGAAAATTATCTAATTTTCCTGCCATTTTAGTTTTAAAAACTAAAATAGAGAGTTAAATAGAGCCATAAAGTGCTTTTCACGTATACAGATTTAGGCTTGAATTGAATAATGACTTAATAGCAGATAGATCTATGGGGAAAGCAAAAATACTACTTCTTTATCTCTAGTTCCATTGATATAAACAATATTTAATACTTTAAAATTTGTTTTGCTCTGCAGGTGATCTGCTTCCTGCTGATGGAGTGTTGATCCAGGGCAATGACTTAAAAATTGATGAGTCATCGCTGACTGGAGAATCCGATCACGTCAAGAAGTCCGCAGACAAGGACCCCATGTTGTTATCTGGTATGTTTATAACTTATACTAGATGGTATCAGGCAGATCATACACTACACTTGACAAATATTTATTCTGAAAAATGTACAGTGGTTTTGTATTTTTCTGTCGGTAGGCCTGTGTAAATTTGCCACTCATCACAGGAGCCAAACATGTACATAAAATAGATTTAAAGGGTTATAGACTAATCTCACATAATCTTTTATGTGCCAAAAAAAAAAGAGAGACATCTTGATCCTTTGAAAGGTCCCTCCTTACTTTGTTGGAGGGGTTTGTTTTAGTACCTCCATGTTTCCAGCTGTCAAAAAGAGTTTATTCAAGGGGAATTGGTCTATAATGTGATGCCATATGAAGTCAGTTACTTCAGTAAATCTAATAGACTGATCAAGAAACCCAGTCCTGTCAGGAAGACGGTCACGCCTTAATGGAAGGTATAGGCCAAGCTGCTGTGAAATTAGTTTGTGGTTTAATATTACCTTCAAACAAAGCAAAAACAAATAACTAAACTGAAAAGGATTGTGTTTAAGCATTTTTTTTCTGTTTGTAGGAACCCTTTCTATATGTACATCATAGATATATTGGAGGAATAATGATATGATCACCTGTGGATTTTCTTAGTTTCAAGGAAGTGAGCGCTCATTAATATTTCATCTGTTTGCATGTCATTGAATGACATTTTTATTTTATTCCGAAGCCAAACATTTCTTAATACTTGGTGGAGAAAACTGTATTATATTGGAATGATGATATCCAGTGTGATATACATGCCTGTATTCTTCTTTTCTCTTTTCCTCATCTCTTCTTTCATCACTGTGTGAGCTTTAGCATCTTGGGCCATGCCTTTGTGTCTGGCATGAAGATCTGCTGCTGTGAGACTTTGCCAAACTGGCTCAGTACTTTTTACATTAGTGTGCAAAATGCAAGTGTCTAACACTTGGAATATAAACATACTTTGCTGTATGAATATTGGACATGCTGATGTTGCTTGATGATACAGTCATCGTGCAGCCCTACTGAGTGCTACTGTAAAATGTTCCTAGTTGTTGCTCTCTAGGTTTATAAGAATGTTGGTCCTCTGCTCTGAAGGAAATCTCCAGTTATTTTGGTTACCTCGCTATTGCTTGGCAGCTTAAAGCTCCATGTTTATCCAAAGTTACTTATGTAGAACAGAACTCTAAAAGCTGCCTAGGTTACCCAGAGACTCTGATTTATTATTCATTCTGCAGTTTTCATTTTGTTGCACCGGTGGTGTGTTTTAGGTCAGTGTAATTTTAAAAGACATAAATATGACTCATCTTCAGTGTGCTTTCTGAGAGAAAATATTTTACATTAAATTGTTTTCTACTCAGCTTATATCATCATGTTTCCACCCCCATACTTTACTCTGTTGATGTTGGTCTGAAGAAAGCACTACTTTAAATCAATCGGATACTAAAAATGAATCTTAAAACAGACTTGGACATGTGGCTCCTGCAGTGTTTTAAGCTCCTTTGATTTTATGGTTTAAAATCCTGTTTTAAACCACAAAACAGGATTTTACATGGAGCTCCATACTGTGGCAAATCATGGTCATTTTAAATTTATTCTATTGTCTTGAAAAACTACCAAGAGGCGTCACTGTCTCACTAATCTTCTTGCTTAACTCAATAGCCCACTGCAGTCTTGTGGTGATTTGTCTGTCTTGCCTCCAACATCTCTTTACAGCTCTTTGCTCTTTCTCCTGGTGGTGGAGAGCCAGAAATAGAAAAAGATACAATCAGTATTTTCTGCGGGAGTCATAATTTTGGCTGGGTTGTAAGCCTTATTTCACTCAAAGACATGCAATCAAATTTGTGATTTTCATATTTTGATAAATGGTTATATTCTGGTTTATGTACGGCCTCACTCCTTTTTAATTAAGCTACTATAACATTTGAGACAGTTTTATTTCATTTTATGTGAAAGAACTAACAAGTCATCACATATTGATTTCCCTCTCTAATTATTCAAGTATTTATTGGGTTTAAAATGATGCAAATTTTTTTCTAATGTGAAAGTAAATTTAAATCACCGTCTGGCCTGTTCCATAAAGTTTCTTTATGAATTAGGTAATTAATGTTTTTCTTTTTCTTTTTTTGTCCACTCTAAACTAAAAATCCATAGAAGATGATGGTGGAAGTAGCATACAAAATATTGTTTTGTTAGTCTTTACCTCCAACTTAGTATCATAATACTTCAATCACCATAATTCACAGACGTATGTTTCTTTTTACAGTTCATTAGCCTTTATTATCACTGTACAGAAGATGTGCAACGACATTGTAAACTTTCCTGTTGGTGCATAAATATTCTAAATAATAAGAAAATTAGATAAATAATATGAAACCAGGAATATCACAGACAACAAAAATGTGGGCTAATCTGGTGTCACGTTAAACTTTTTTCTCTTTGGATAATTAGCCGTGTGCCTTTTTGTTGGCTGCTTTAATTAGCCTCAGACTCACCCACATCAACTTCGTCTCACGAAGGTTAATGAATTTGTGTGTGTGTGTGTGTGTGTACAGTGTGTGTAAAGGTGCCACCGCTCCACAGAAGCCAATGTAGTTTGCAGTCGACACATATCTGTATCTGGCACATTTATTCACTCTTGCTTTGAAAAATTTAATGTAGATTAGCTTCTTTAATAAGGACATTTAATATTTTTCTGATTCATATCTTTCTGCAAAGCAGAAAGCGTATTTCATAATTTCCTGTAACAGCACTGATTAAATATTAGTAAAAAAAAAAAAAACAAAATCTCTAGAAGGTGTTTTTTTTAATATCCAAGAAGCTTTTAAAACACATTCACTTTGTCATGATGTCAAAAAGGCATATTTCAAAATATTTAAATGTTTTTGGTAGAGGTGTGCCGATCGATCGGTCACCGATCATAAT
>NW_015112838.1:0-18515 GCF_001443285.1 Poecilia latipinna
TTATGCACCACATTGTATGTCCACAATATAAAATCCAAATAAATTAAATTGATGTTTGTATGTGTAAGGTGACAAAATGTGGAAAAAGTTCAAGTAATATAAATTCTTTTGTGTGATGCTGTATTGTCACTGAACAAATTGACCTTTAAATAGAATTAGATTTAGGACCAACCCCCAGAGCTGTATAACTTTCCTACAAAAAAAAAAAAAAATCCCTAAATCATACATGGCCCATTAATAATGCAAATGCAGTGTCCATTTATGTGACAGGAATATGTAGCTGAGTGTGAGCCCACTATCTTGCACAACCATTTAACATAACAGCTTCTGAGTCTCAAAGTCCTGACATCTTCAGTCAAACCTGATTCGCATTTCCTTGAAAAGCCGCGGCACCAAACCCAACTGCCGTCTTTGAGCCCGAGATGACTTATCTCACTGTTTTCCTAATGAGGCTCAAATGAAAAAGTCGACTGGTTTCTCTCGCATCTGAGCACTAGGGCGGTTGCCGCTGTCAGCTCCTGTTAGCTCAGTTCTCTCTGGTTCGTGTTTCACAGAGCACAAACACACTCATCCCAAAGGAGCCAGTCCATGCTCCTTCACAGGCGCCGACCCCCACCAGCCCTCAATTAATTAGTAAAAGAAGGAGCAGCTTCTGCAGGTAATTTGATTAAATACGACATCCCTGCTTTAAAGACTGTGCTGACGGAGCAAAAAATAAGATGGGACGTTGTCGGAAGAAATTGTCACTGTACTCCTACATGACCCACACCTCAGATGCTCCGCTCTCCTCCCTCTCTATCAGCTCAACATCAACGTGCACTCCATTTTCCAAGGACATCTGTGAGACTTATTAGATGAAAAATGCTATATGCTCTAGATTACTGAGCTTGTCAGTCGCCTAATTTGATGCAATCCCCACCAGATCTCTTTGCCTAATTAGGTTTTTTGTTTTTTTTTCTTGATTGAAGACATTTATGAGTTCCTATGTTTGCACTTTGACTGAATGCTGCACGGAGGTTTTTATCTACGACCATGCTTCTCTGATTAAAACATATGTAAACAACAATGTGAGAGATTACGCATTTCTTGTTCACCAAGGACATCGACAAATGACATTAGTTCCCGACAAAATCTGCAGAGGAAATCGTATTAGCGCAAAAATACACACGTACTGCAAAGTATTCAAATCCTCACCTTTCAATTTTGTTAACACGGTTACCCTACTGTTACAGTAATTTGCTCGAAACAACTGAAAAAAATGTGAGGTTTCATTCTATTTAATATACAGCGAATGTTTTCTCTCTCCATCCCGAACACTTCATGTCTTTGTGCCTGTTAGGATCTGAGTTTTCTGTGTAGTTTTTCTGTTAGTCCAGTTTCCCCTGTGAATCTGTCTTCCCTGTTGATTGCTCCCAGCTGTATCCCGTTCCCTGATTACCTTCCCTGTGTATTTAACCCCACCTGTTGTCTTTGTCTGTGTCGGATCCTCGTCGTGTCTCACGTCTGTGTCTGTTCCTGTGCTGCCAGTGATTTTCTGTTGTCCCTCCTGGTTTATCATTAAATTATCTCTTATCATGACTACCTGGGATTCCCGGCGTCTCTCTCACCGCTCTCCTCAACCACACATCATGACAGTGCCACTGTATTGTACTTTGCCCTCAGGCTTGGAAAGGCTGAGTAGAGCGAGGAAGGATGTATCGAGCAACGGCGCATAAATGGAACGACTCGCCATTTCAGTCGGTGGGGGGAACCACTCATTACACAGATGCATAGCGGTGTTTGTGGTCAGTCAAGGCCAACATCCACCCTTCCCAGTTTGACCTAAACTTGAATGGGCATTGCTGCTCATCTTGGAGCTTCTCTCCTCTAAGCCAACACTCTTTGTATCCTCCAGGGCCTAGTTTCCTTAGAGGTCTCCACGGGCGGTTTCTTACCCAACAACAATGCAGGGATGCTACTAAAGAGAGGGAACCAGACATGAACTAATGGAAGGAAGGATTCTGAATCTTATTAAAGGGACATCTTGTTTCAGTCACTGCTCCATTGAGCCCTCCGGCTTCGTGTCAGTATCAACAGCAAACAGCTAGCAGGTGCAGTGCACAAATGAAGCCAGTTGTGTTGATCGAATCATCTGCTGCTCTACAACCCTACATCTATTCTTTCATTTAATCATGCAGTGAGAATAATAATTTGATCCCCTGAGTCTAATAAGTAATAAGGAAATCAACACACTCTCTTTTTGTGGAAGCTTAATTTTAATTAGGAGAGAAAGAGTAACAAGGATAGAGGTCTTATGTGTGAAAATGCAGCTCCGTAACTCTTCTATAGCGGCTTCTCTCAAGCCTTGCCAGGGTCTGGGGTTTGTGCCGTGCTAGAAGATCCATCTATTATCCATCTTCTGTGTTCTGGATGAGACTATTCCTGACAAAGGCTTTATTGGTGCTGAAAATTGGCCCCTTAATGTGTTTATGGGGCCTAGTAGAAAAAAGTTCCAAATTATTTTTCTTCCACTTTTGTGTTTGACTGTGGGAAATGCATTTTTAAAGGCCACAGCTTAAAAGTTCCCCAACTCAAAACGCATTTGGAGAAGACAACGTGGACGTCATTCAAACACTTTTTTAAAAATATATATTTATTTGGTCACTGGCAAACTTAGAACTAGCCTGTATAAGATCAAAGCTAATTGAAGGTTATTTTATTTTTCTTTAATTTCAAATGAATCACTCCACCTTTTAGAACCTTCTCAGTGAACTTCTTACTGATGGTTTTACGGTTCGTCTAAGTCTAGTCGGGATCTGTTATTTTGTTACTGAGGTGCTTTGGCAGCTCTTTGGTCTTGTCCATGGTGGTGGAAATGTTGAAAGGGAAGAAATTGATTTTGCCTACAGGTGTGGCCTTATACACAAAATAAGATACTGGAGTACCTGTCGCTGATATGTTACAGCACATAATATGGTCCTAAATGTGAGGTAATAAAGAGTAATTGTAAAACTGTCACATATGTGAAGGACGTGTCGTTTTCAATGCAACCCTGTTTTGCACTGTGCGTGTTTAGTGGGACGAAGGCTGTAAAATTCAGAGTGTCCTGCTGCGTCTCACTCTGCTTACTTTCGTCATCGTCTCACTTCATTTTCATTTGATACATAATCCTCTGGAGATGAAAACTCAATGTCCTATACGCAGCCCATCATTGCCCTCAAATGGTCAAATAATTATAAATTCAATTGATCAGAGAATAGTTCAGAGTGCAGCTTATTTAAATCAAGACTAAAACCCCAACTGCTTAGAGTTGCTTTTGAACCATAATAAGTTAAATACTAACCAACAACTGATGTGTGACGATGGCACTTGGCAAAATGTAATGTTTCAATTGTTGACTATGTGTTCTTTGTCTTTTAACTTTTTTATGATAGCACTTTGAACTGTATTGTTGCTGAAATGCACTATACAAATAAACTTGATTGAATGATTGATTAAATGAAGTGCTCAGCACCAGGTACGCTGAATCTTCATCAGTGCAGAAAGTATAGCACCATGAGATTAAGGAATATTATTGAATCAATGCTGTATCATCCGAGTAGCAATAGCATCAATTATATAGATGTGACGGAAATGTGTGGTATATCTTGTTACTTTTTGCATTTTCTCACACCATTTAAACAAAAGGTAGACGTGTCAAACTCTTACAGTGGTGATAACATCAAATAAAAATGAAAATGCTCTAAAACTTGTTTTATCTATGGTTGGAAATAATTAAAAGCGCACGATCAGTATGAAATCAAATACTTATTGCCTCACTGTTTCACTCTAAGTCTTAACTTGTAAAAACAAAAGCTATAAAATAAAAATCACCCTTGTATCTCATTGGTTAACTCCCCGTAGAAGAAAAACTGTTGGTTAACAACTCTGCTATCATTTGCTGAGGAAAACTGTAATGTGCAGTATTTTCTGACTCTGCCAGCCACACATCTGGCTCAAACATTCTGCAGCCTAGCTAACTGTAGCTCCATGTGCAGAGGTCTGGTGTATAGCAAGCTCACGAGGTGAACCTTATCTCCTCCACCCTGAGAATTCGCAATTCCGTCCTTTCGGATTGGCACCGGGAAAAATCTTGAGTGGCAGGCTCCTGTTCTAATTAAACCTGCAGAAGCATTAGTCCCGCTTGTGAGCAGTTTTCATAATTACCCATGCAATTCATTCATTATTTAATTTAAATAGGTGGCTCAATGGCCAAACATGCGGTGAATTGAAGGTCTAAATTAGGAAAATGCCGAAAAGATATTGGATACCTGATTTTTAATTTATTTTTATTTTTTTTACACCTGAGCCACATGTAATGCTTCTGGATGACAAAGGATCAGAAATTAATGGATGGAAATTTGGTCTTATTAAATTTTTAAAGTCTGGAGGTAACATAGGCAAACACGGGAAATCACTCTTAATGCAATGTCTATTAGGTTTAAATAAAATGTAAGTATGACCTTTCTAAGCTCCTTAATTCAGCTAAATTGGCTCCAGAGGAAGCTAATTTAGCTTTTTACAACATGGAGGAAAATGGGCTGCAGAGCAGAGGTACCATCAGCAAATGGCACTGGGCCCTGACTTGTTTGCAGAAGAAAATGTGTTAGCTTTTTATTTTCAAGACAAAAAACCCTCCGTAAAAGGCTCAGAAACTCCCGCCCCCCCTTAGTATTTTCCATATTTTCTACCGACTGTTGGGATTAGCATTATAATTTTGGCCACAATGGTATTGTTAGTGAATATAAATTTGAGCAAAGACTGAATTGCAAATGCAGGGCGCAAAAGCATGCAGTCAGCATGTAATAATATGGCAGGGAAATGTTAAGAGGCACATCTATTTAAATGGCAGAACTAGGGTATCACATAAAGATGACATAAAGTTGAACTCAGAAACAGGCCTGCAAGACCGGGGGAGATAATTGACCCATAATTCAAGTCTACAGTCTTGGAGGTAGACCACTGGCTCAGGCACAACAGGTTAAATGCTAAATAAAATGAACCAACAGGTAAAGCAGTATACCACTGCAATATGAATAGTTAAGTCTGTGGACTCGAAATAAAAGAGCTAAAAACCTTCTAGGTTAATCAAGCTTTTTGTTAATTTTATTGACTTGCATTTTAACAGCTAATTTATTCTATGTCCTTATTGGCTGTTACAGCATTTATTTTTAATAGATATTTTGTGTGTTCAGTGCACAGCATTTGTTTGACTGTTTTGTCTCTGAAAATAACCTAATAAATAAACTTTAGTTTCAATCTGGCAAAACTATAAGGGCCTGGAGATTATATGTCTTATCTTAATTTATAATAAAACACAAACTGTTGATGGAAGAAGTTGATAGAAAGTAAAGGACACACGGTTTGCAGAATCATTTATAAATAAAAATCTGACAGGTGAGGTGTGTTTTTATATTCAGCTGCCCAGAACAGACCTTTGGTTTTTGTCAGGCTGACCCTCCTCAGACCTAAGAAGATTTTCCATTAGTGGATGGCGGGACACTGTCCATTCGAAAATGACCTATTCTGGCTGCCCACAGTGCAGTAGGACAAGCTGCACTGCATTTCTAGATCTCTGAAAAGGTTTTCACATAGCTGCCATTCACACACTGACATAAAACTAGAGAAGTCAAAAACTATTAAATACTTGATTCTAACTTCTTTTTTTATATCTATAAAATTGCTCATATTCTATCGTACAGTTGGATTGTTTGTACATAATGTGGGTGCCACAAAGTTGCTCAATTCTACACATTATTTGAAAAATATTCAAAATGTGCTTTACTATAGTTATGCACTTCTGCTTTAGGGGTTTCTAAGATCGTATGAACTTGCCTGCTTCAGTTGTCACAATTTCAATAGTGGAACTGGCCTGGCCATTGCTTTCCAGTGCAGCTCTGCTTGAAAAAAATTCTTGCTTCCAGCACAGTCTTTGCTTTTCCCCCTCGACTCAGATTGTCTCCGGTTGATTTTCAACCCGCTCAATCAGCGAACAAAATGAGAATTTGTGAAAAATGACTTCTCTCTTCGCAGTGGAGGACAGTTGTTTACAATTTCCCGTAAGCTTCTTAGGATCGAACTGGCGCATAAGATACGTCATGGATGAACGTTAGCGACTGGGTGAAATGTAGCAATCATTTCTCAACAGGTGAGAACCCAAACCCTCTGTATGAAGCAAATAGCGTAGGACAAAGCTGTGGTTTTTATCAGGCTGTAGTGGAACATTAACATCATTTAGCTCCAAATTTTATACCTTGTCTACTAAGTGACAAGTTACTGTTTGCGCTATTGATGCTGAAGAAATCCGCTCAATGCTGCCACCTCCATTTTTTGCTATCCTATCAGTGTGTATGCAGTGTTAGCTTTCTGCCTCATTTTTCCTTTGGTAAAATATATATCATAGTTTTGTTGGTCTATCAAATAAATCTCAATACATTCAAGTTTGTGGTTGTAGTACAAACCACTTTGGTTTTACTACCAAAGACTATGAATACAATGCAGAGTAAAATTTATTTTTTTGTGTGAGTTATGAAACCAAACATTGAAAATTCAAATATGAGTGATTTTGATGTTTCCACTTCAAGAATTGACATTTTTGTGATCGAGTCAGAAGCAACACATGCACATCCTCAAACTTTAGCTTCATGGTCTGGCACTTTAGCAGTTCAACTAATATGATCTGTATCATTAAATTTCTGACACTCAAGAATCCATATCCATTTCAGTCCCTGTCGTCAAGCATTGTTAACTTCTTTACTGCTAAATTAAGCAGGAGATATGCTGCCTGAATGGAGCTGTATACAGCTCCTGACAATGGAAGCATGAGGGCCAACAGCGTTTCGTGAGAAGTGAATTAAATTTGTAAGCTTGTGTTGTGTGGTGTGTATACTCTGTGTTTTTTGATTTCATCAAATATTTATGACGGAGACCAATTTTCCAGGATTTATTACTCGCATTTTCTTGGTACATGCTGCTCTAAGCATATGTGAAATTATGGGTTTGTTTATTTTTGGGTCAGCTTACAGGTAGAAAGCCCACAGCTCAATCATTTATAATGCCACTACAGTGTTTGCAGCACAGCTTGCTGTTAACGTAACCAACTAGCACATTTGGAAAAGAAAGATCTGATGTGCAGCACAAGGCAGACAGAAATCAAAGGCCATGGTTCTCAAGCTGCGGTGTGAACACCACTGGTGACACTTGAGAGGCCCACTATGACAAAACTTGGTATTAACTATTGACAAGCTAAACAAAAACTGTGCACCAGGAATAAGTGGAATTGGTCGCGATTGTGGTCTATCTATTGTAGCAAAATTCTGGATTGTTGTAAGAATTTACCGCAGTAATAAACAAGAACCGATGGGGGAAAAGGCATTTATTCAATTCAAAATATTGATGATTGGCCAAATCACTGGTGAAAATTGATTTAATGACAATACTGACAATTTAGAGCAATTGTCTTTGAGAATATTTAGTATGTATGTTAGTCTTCAACCCTGTGCAAACAGCCCAATGCATGCACACAGCTGTGTCTATGTGTGGCTGTACAAAAGTGCAAATAATTAGTTTGTTATTTTTATTTATTTATTTTGTCCTTTGGCTATTACTAAGTTTTATGCAAGGCGTCCATATTTGATTTTGAGGTTCATGTGCAATTTAGACTTGTGATATTGTCAGAATTTGTCGCATTTTATTTTTGTATGTCGTTTTTTTTCTTTCAGTTAGGTTTTTCATGTGTTGTCATGAGTTTAATTGTATTTTAATTTAATAATGTGGTGTCCTCTTGAGCATCGCATTTTATTTACTTCCTGCTTCTCCTTGGACATGGTCAGCCCTGTTGTCATGCCTGTTATGCTCCGTATTCCTGTTATGTTCCTGTTTTTATTGTGTTTTCAAGAATTCCACGTATGACTTTGTTCCCTGAATTCTATTGTTAGCTCTTCTTCTAACAACACAAGACATCTTTCTTTTTTTTCTTTGTCAACTTTAAAACTGGAAATTATTATCATGTGGATCTAGTAGATACATGTTTTGTCTTTTTTTTTTTATCTAAACACAAAAAAGCCATGTTGTACCATTATTTTACAAAGTCATATAAAGGTAGGAATACCTGGAAACAAAATTTACTTAATACCTGTTGTAAGATCATTAATAGCGAACTGGAACTGGACAACTTCACAACACATGCTGTAAACGCTCATATAGCAAACCAGATAAAAGCCAAAAATAGACACTTCCACTTGCTAAGTTGTCAGGAAATTGGAAAAAAATATATATATATATATATTAGCAGACTTGTAACTGTGCTCCAGTGACCCAGAAACACATATTTCTAATTGTTCTATCAGGTCTCTTGGGCTTACTTCACAGAGCTTTGACCTCTTTGCAATCAGGCCATAGCACAGAGCTCATCAGAACCCAAAGGAGAGCCTATCCCCTCAAGCATTCCTCCCTGAGCAGGCTGCTTCAAATACCACCTCATCCTCTTGATGGCATCCAGGCTCGGTGCTGATCGGACATGTGAGCCTGGACGCGTGTGGGACACAAAAGTCAAACGTCCACCAACAGCTCTATTTGTTCTCTATATTCCCTTGGAAGTGCAGCGGGGGACCAAGCCACGGCAAGATGGACTGCGTATGCTATTTTAACCTTTCTCCTTCCTGGACAATCTAATAACATCAGGCTGCGGCGATGCAGCAAAGTCGGCCTCAGCCCAAGGTGACTCTGGCGGGAAGAGGGGGTGGGAGGGGTGAGGGGGTGTGTCTCGTGGCCAGTTAGATGAGATCTGCTCACATATCCTGAAGCACCTTTGATTTCACTATAATACAGATGAAATTGTGAGCGATAAGGACTGTGCCACCGAAAGTGTTGCAACTGTGCTGTTGATAATAAGTGACCTTTTTTTTCCCCTCGGTACAGCGAAGAACAAAAAAAAAGAGAGAGAGAGAAAACAGTATTGGTTGGTGATGAGCTCCATGCTGATGCAGACGAAATAAAAAAAAAAAAAGCCACTCTAAACAGTTTAGGGGTTAAGACTTCAATTTTTATCAACTCTTTGATTTCATCAGCAATATGTTTAGAAAAGAAAGTCTTTTTTTTTTTTTTCTGGATAGCAGCTTAGGCCTCTGGAACACTGATGTCTGTACTTTCCAAAATATAATTCACTGGGGCTCTCTCTATCTGATTTCCGTGGGACATGTCAGGGGCTAATTGTTAAAAATTGAGTTATTGAGCCGTATGCCCTTCTGCAGCCCCTGAAGGACTAGCACCAACACAAACAGCTCCCGGACACTATTGGAATTCCACTGGAGTATCCCGGACTTACCCCGGCCATAATATTGCTCTAATAATTGGAGCTCACAAGTCATCAAATATCATGGCGGTTTGTTCAATTGATTCAGACAGCATATAGGAGAAGAGGAACGAACACGCATTTCCAATTTACGCATTTGTAATCTGGACGGCATTCTTGGACTCTGTTTTTAATAATGGGAAACTGTGCAAGGCTAAAACGGTGTTTTTGCAATCTGTCCTCTGGCTAGTGGCGCACAAGCGAGCGTACATGCAAATATGATGCCGAGCTCAGCGGCATCATTAAACTCAAGACAAGTGAACACAGAACTCTTTTCCAAAGAAGAGAGCTACCGTGATGGCGGGGATGCAGCAAAACACCGCGATTGATTAATGTAATCCAGTAATTTGATAGGCTTTATTTTGACAGCACACTGTTCAAATGGAGTGTTTGACAGAGCAGAAGTGGGGTGTCAACAGCCTGTTTGCCACATTCTGCAGCTGCTGCAGCACCACTGAAAGTGATGAGAGCTATATCGCATCCCATCAGTAGAGGCGGTGGATTACTTTTTTTTTTTTGTGCAGACTGCTGACTTCTGCACACAGCAGAATGAGGTTGAGTGAAGGCAAGTCACAGAGCTGGATGATAATAAACCATAGTTGTGATAAAGATGTAATGGATGTGGAATCTGGGCAAAAAAGCAAAAAGGGAAACAGTCATGAATATTATCATAGAGAGTGTGCGCGTGACATGGATTGGGCTGGTCTCATTGCACACACTGGAACCGCACTTAAAAATAAAAAAAAGAAAAAAAAAAGAAAAAAAAAAGAAAAAATACATCCCTGCTGACTCCCTTTGCAGACGACGCTCTTATCACCTGCGAACAGGATGGAGGCGGCAATGTGTCCAATCAAACAGTTGTCGTTCAGAAGTGTTTGAACATGTTTTAAAGCATTTCAAGAGCAAACTGAGTTTAATTAGAATGGCTGCTGGTTAGCACTAGCTGCAGCCAAAGACGACTACTCAGAGGATATCAACGGTGCCTTGAGCCCTTGCTGTGCGGCTCTGGCCTGGCCGAGTCTCCAAAGTTCAGAATCTGAATCTTTTATTAAAAAAAGAGGGAGTGTTAAAAAAAAAAGGAGAAAAATCAGGATAAAAATGGTGGAAGTTCGTTTGGACATTTGCATAAATGGTGTAGTTCTATGAAAGTGCTTGAAAGAGCACGGTCTATTTTACCGACAGGATAAAGTAACATTTCACTCTTGCTTGATTTTTTTTTTTTTTTTTTTTTTGCCCCCATGGATGGATGTGTGATCCTCTGCCTTTCTCTGATTGGGTCGAGGAGGTAACAGGTCCTGGAGGGACCTGGCCAAGAGGAGTCGGCCCTGATCTCAGGCGCTTCAAACTTGCTTCAGCACTGTTCCCCAAAGGTCGTGGCTCAAAGATGCCAACACAACCAAATCATCTGTAATAAGGCAAAGATGAGACCCCGAGACTCCTTAACCAGACACTCTCATGACTTCTCCAGTTTTTACAATCAAACATCACAAACTACTTTTTGAAAAGTGGAAGTAGTGATAGACAGCTGTGAGCTTTTTCCACAAAAACACGTGGATTGGACATCCAAACACTCATGATCCCTTCAGTAACTCTGTGGGGGTAAAGATCTATTACACTGTTCCATGGCTATGATCAAAAATATGACACGGCCCTGTGTGAACACATTCATGCTTTTTACCCTTTAAAAAAAAAAAAGTACTCGCCTCTCTGAGCAGAAACTAAATGCGATGAATGCTGAGTGGGAATGTACTAAGTAGCACAGCATCCCTTCTTAATGCTCCCCGGTATACAATACACCCAAAGGGAATCGTGAATAATAAAGACTTCAAATGACAAGCACGCAGCGGGGTTAATGATAAAGGTCAACTTGCCAGTATGTAGCCTGCTAGTGTAAAGGCCAAGTGGCGCAGGATTCACAATTCACACGGGCTCCTGGCCAATATATGGCAGCAGGACCCAGGGTTTTCCAAACCAGATGAGAGCCGTTTCTATGCAGCAAACCCATTTCCAGGGCGGCTGCCAGGTGCTGCACTCCTCACTGATGCTTTTATTAGCCTGCTACGTCAGGTTATGCGATGACAGAAACTAATAGAGTTTGATGTGGGGGGGGAGGGAGAAAGCAGCGAGGCTCGTAAGTATGTAAACAAAACAGGAACGAATGAAACTCTGGATTACGAGGGAGAAATCTTAGGACAGAGAAAGCTATTGAGGTTACAGATTTTCAATAAAACTCGCAGCACAGCAGAGGAGAAGCAGGATATTCAAGTGCAGAAACGGTGCTATTGAAATATATGATGCCGGGGATCAGAAATGCTGTTCCAGTAGACCAATAAAGACTTGACTGGCATCAAACAAATTAAGGCACTTAGTATTTACAGTCGCTTGCAAGACTGTTCACTGCTTTTGAAGTTTTTTTTTCTATTTCGTCAGGCTACGACCACAAGCTATATTGTATTTTGGGAGGATTTTAGTTGACAGACTGACACAAAGTAGTGCACTATTTAAAAAAAAAAAAAAATTGTTTCCCCTCGAATTAAAGTCAGAAGTTTGCCCTATATCTGTATTTATCTTCCTTGTTCCCTAACCCCTATACAAAAAACAGTGTGGGTCAGAGCTGAACTTCACATCAAGCCTTGTTTATTCTTCACATGAGTACCTTTAAATTTTCATTTCATACCAGCCACTGATTCAGCATTTCTGATACCAACGCAGACTCAACTTTGTAAAAAAATTTGTCGTAGTTGGCTGAAATCACATAATTTATTTTATTTTTTTTTACATTTTTACTCTCCCTCTCTCTCTCTTTGTATCCATAAATTGAAAACTTTGCACAAAAGTGTGCTCTGATGTGTAGTGTGAATTAATTGAACTCTTAGAACACAAACTGACAAAATCTGATTAAATTAAATAAAACTTCTGGGTCTTAATAATTTCAATAACTTTACTGGTTCGGGATTTATCGTTACATCATCCATTTGTATTTGCTGAATCATTACCCATGAAGCCCTTTTGCTAAAAACCTCAACCCTTGAAAAACACATTTAATCCTCTGATGAACATAACAAATCAAATTAAATGATAAAAACCGCAAAAGTAGAACAGTGTAGCCTGTGTTAAGACTCATTTCTCCCTCCCCAGAAGCGCACACACAAATGCTGCAGGGTAAAAAGTTTCCTTAACTTATTCCATTTCTTTCCTTGTTATTTTTAAGGAAATCATGTCTGCATAGCTCAGTTAATGACTGATACTGAAATAAATTTATGAACATCTGTGCTGCTTCCTCTTCTTGGTAAGCAGCTCTGTCATGCTGTGATGTAAGAATCTTTTAAACTCTGTTGGTACACAAAAATACTCTTTTGTTGCAGTTGCTGGCTTTATTACAACAGATATATCAAAAACGGCTATAAATTATTCTCAGTTTTGATCATTTTAGAATAGCGCTAGAGATAACTTAGCCAAACTTGACAAACATACAACACACAAAAAAATTAGCATTTTTCCCCATATGTTTTCTAATGGTTTAATTTATAACAATGACATTTTCATTAAACTTAGACAAAAAATGATAGATTTCAACAAAACGGATCTTTGACATTTACAAATAGAAATAGATATATTTTTTTGTGAACTGATAAAGCTTTATCAGTTCACAAAAAAATATATCTTTGCTAAATATACCTTGCTTTATCAAGGTGCTATCTAGAAAGGGAAGAGGAATTGGCAATGTCATGTATCAATCAATCAATCAATCATTTAATGAAGGTTATTTGTATAGCACATTTCAGCAACGAGGCAGTTTGAAGTGCTTCACATCATAAAAACACAAAAATAAAAAGTAATAAAAACATGGCCCTAGGAAAACTACTAGCTAATATGTCATTGAAATCTGCTTTTAGTTACAATATGAAGTATTGCAGCGCCTGTTAAGCTGCGTTAACAAAGAACTTGTTGAATCTTTGCTTCAAAATAAATGATTTTAAGTCGATAAATGATGAAGGCTTGTTTGTTTTAAGTAATTTTGTAATCCCTAAAACTCATCCTTCACCTACCAGCCCAAAGCCATCACCGTGCTTCCATAAGTACTCAGGCACTCAGTGAGAACCCAGTTTCTTGTACTCTGGCTTGCAACATTAAAGCCAGCCCAGTCTCCTCTAATTCTCAACATTTCCCACCAGAAATCTACTTCTTTACTGACTTGAAAAGAAAGAGTGGGCAAAGGATGTGGTGAAAAATCCAACATGGATCTGTTTTATACCAATCAAGACTTTTCAGCGAGGAAAATAAAGTTAGACTGAGTTGGACTGTGGCCATGGCTTCTTTGACTAGAGAAAAGGAGGCTGCACTGAATCTCACACTGCAGCTGAGAAAAAAAGAGAGAAAAAAAACAAAAAAAAAACAATAGTGCTTTCTTTTTGCTGCTTGAGTGATAGTGCCCTCCCACACATTAGTAAGCTTCCTTAAGGTTATACAAATCCACAAATGACCCTCTTTAAAATCAATTCTCAGTGGAGAAACATAGTACAAAAGACAGTTTACATAATCTGCAAATAAACGCTGCCTATGTTAGATGTGTGGATAAGCACCTCTTTCCTTTCCAAAGTTCTGCAAAGGTATCTATCGCCAACAGCTTTCTTCTAACTATGTGTAACTGGGAAATGGAGTCTTGTGGTTTGTCTGATCACAAAATCGCACGTAACTCAGAAGTCCACTGGTCACATTAGCTTTTTTGTCATTTCCTTAGTTGTCTCATATCATCAATCAAATTTTAATATCAAAGATAACCTGAGTAATTTAGAAAAAAAAAACAGTTTTGAAATGATGATTACATTTATTAAGGGAAAACAGTAGGGACAGTGTGGCATTGAAGGACAATTTTTATATCACAATAACAAACATTGTGTCAACAGCAGCAGAGTTTATAGGTGAAAACAACTGCTGATCGAAGGAGACCCAAAAAGACTCGTTTTAGCAAAAAGCATATCTGATATACATTATGGGGTCAGTCTGATGGTCAGGGATGCTTTGCTGCTTCAAGACCTGAACTGCTTGTTTTAATAGATGGAGTCATGAAACCTGCTTTCACAAGGAAATCGTGAAGGGGAGTGTTTGGCCATCAGTAAGGACCTTAGCTTAAGTGTTCTTGAGTTATGCAACAGGATTAAGATCCCAAAAACACCAGGAAGTCCACCCCTGAATGACCCAAAATAAGAAAAACAAAACAAAGTGTTTGAATAGGTCTAATCAAAATCTGGACTTAAAAATATTTGCGATGCAGTGGTGTAATCTTGTGCCTCGTCAAGATTGCACCACAGGACCATCAGAGTTAGCATATTTTCTCTAATAAGTGAGATAATTGTGACTCCGCTTTCCTTTGTTTCATGTTTAAATATTCTTGATCTTAAACATTTGAATGTGTCAAAAAAAAAAAATTAAAAATTAAAAACAGCAGAAAAGTACCGAGGAATAAACGCAATATCACATCAGTGTAGAATCTTCCCCTAAACTCTACACAGTCACGACTCTGAACAGAAACAATTCTCACGTCTGTCCTATTTTAATAATAGAAAACTCCCATTCAATGGGTGTAATTAAGAGAACTGTGACCAGACCTTGTTCGTACTCTGTCTCCAATCCTTCCTCCCCCGATTGTTAGTTGCGTCCACTGTGACGGTGCAACACAAGCTGTTAATTTTCCACTCTTTCGCAAACAACTTCGCTTCCCACTTTAATCCGTCATTCTAAAACTGTCACCTATCGTTGCTTAGTAGTCGCGTTCACTGCCACCTAAAATGTTGGCACTTTCACCTACACTTCTCTTCGGAATGTCCCTAATTGAACCACATTCCTCTCCCTGTTCTCTTCCTCCTACTTTTTCACCTTGTCAGTTTGTCATTTTTGTCCTCGCCGTCTCCAGACGCCTCCCTCTGTTAGCACCTCTGCAGAGGCGCTTGTGTGGCAGCAGCTGTGGAGAGCTTTTCCCACACAAGCAAGAATTGTTGACCTTGGTGCTAAGGCTTGGTCACTGCTATGATTAATGCCTCTACAAGACAAGAAGCCACTACCTCCACCTGCCTCGACCAGTCTATATCTTTTAACACTAATCATCCCTGTCCTAGGGATGATGCGTGTGAAAGATTTGTCCTCATGATACACCAATCTTCTCTTCAAAACTGCTGCTGAAGAGGGAGTAAACAACTGCAAACAGGGGAGTTTTAGCTTCACAAACACTTTTTTTTTTTTGTTCTCTCCCTCTTCCAGAATGATGAAACGCGTTGTACTGGGCTCATCTGGAAGGGGTACATGCTGGCTGTTGTTCGATAAGGCAGTTTACCTGTTTGCGTTTTACCCTCAGGAAGAAGAAGCGCCTGTGTGTTTTGTGGTTGTGAAGTTAAAAATCCCTCAAGGACAAATGCGCTAAGAAGAAAAGCTGTGCTGCCATTAGGAATCCCATGCTCCCTCCTGGCGCGGAGCATAAAGCAAAACAAAGCATTCGAGCAATGAATCACCTCAGATAGATCTTTCAGGCATCATAAACAAGATTCCTAATACAAGCTGGGAATAGACTAAAGTTATAATGGTCTCAGAAATACAAATATTCACCTTCGGGTGTACAATATATCTTGCCGGTGTCATCTCCTGACAGAATTATATTTGTTCAAAGACTTCATACAGCGATATGTACTGTTTTCATTTAATTGATTTTTTTGTCCCCGTGTCAATATCTCTAGCGGAGAAACAGAACAGTAATTTGCTGTCCCTATTACCCACAATGCATTGTTTTCTTTTTTTTTTTCTTTCTTTTCTGTAGTTGTTTGTGTCCTTAAATTCACTTGAGTTTGGTAATGTAAATGTCTTTACAATATTTAGTTGGGGCCTGCCCATAGCATTACATATGTTAGATCAGTGACTGCCTTGTGAAGCAAGCCTTTTCCCTAAAGTTAGCTATTAGCTAATTTTCTCATTAATTAGACATGTTTAGTATACTAAATGGAGCAAGTCAAATTAAAACAACATGCTAGTGATGCTCCACATTCTGCTGCCAGCATTTAGGCTAACATTAGCATTTTGGCTAATTTTAACTTATACACTAATTTTAACATATAAAATGGCATGCATCCATGTTATTCAACATGCTTGTGACTCTCCACATGCTGTTGAGTACATTGCAGCTTTCTTTAGCATTGCTGCTAATTTTTAGCATCAGAACCCTGGGTTCCAACCGACGAGCACACTTTGGCAGGCCCCACTTAAATTCCGTCAGGAATTTTCTAGTTGGGGCCTGCCATAGCATTACATAAGGAAGGGCGGTGACTGCCTTGCGAAGCAGTACAAAAAAACAATACAAAAGTAAAGTCAAAGTGTCAGGATTTGAGTCTTCTGTTTTTATTTTTGGGGTTTTTCTGTGTTTGTTGTGATCCTGTTCCCTGTGAGTCTCTGTGATGTCCTGTCCTCCCTATTAATTGTTTCCCAGGTGTGTCTCGTTCCCTGATCACCCTCCCAGTGTTTTTAAGTCCACCTGTTGTCTTTGTCTGTTGTCAGATCCTAGTCGCATGTAGCTTGTCGTCAGTAGTTTTCAGTCGAACTGTATAGTCCTGAGGCTACTTTGTTCCACGTTCAGTCTTTGTGTCAGTTGCTACCGGTATTTAGCTGTCTGCTTTTTGTCTCTGCCGTGCTGCCTGATCTGGACTGTTTGAGCCACTTTCATCGTTAAATTCATCGTCACTTTCTTCATAACCTGGACTCCTGCGTTCATTCTCACCTTCACAAACCACCACTTCATAACACAAAGAGCTTCAAACCTCTTTAAAAAACCTCAAGAAGGACTCAAAACTGCAGGTTGAGAAGATTGAGACAGAAAAGAGGCAAATGATGTCTGAAATCAATGCATACGAAGTGAAGGTTGAAAAGCATCAAAGTGAAGTGAAGAAACTTGAGATTGAGGTGTCCCGAAAGATCGACGAAATCAAAATAATGAGATTTTGAAAGAAAAAGACAAGTACAGACTTCTTGAAGGTAAGGTAAATGCTCTGGAAAAACAGTTGAAAGAGGCAGAGAAGGAAAATAAAATTATTGAGGAGAAACTTCCAAAAACCCCAATGGAGGAAGCCATGGATAGAACTAAGCAAGAGTTTAAAGCAAGGGTCGATTTATCTTCAAGCGCATTAGCTGTGGAAAAACAGCGAAACAGATTGTAGATGAGAACGGTAAAGTTCCCTCATTAGAGGCTAAAGGCAAAAATATATCATGAGGTGTATTTGGATGGATGGATGGATGGATGGATGGATGGATGGATGGATGGATGGATGGATGGATGGATGGATGGATGGATGGATGGATGGATGGACAGTTCCAATCATGAAATAATAACGTCTGCATAGACTCTCTTTTGTTTGGCCATAATTTTTTGTTTTAATCGAATCAACTTTAGATTAACTCATCAATTAATAACTTGCATCCCTACCTGTGCTGAACATTGTGTTTCTTTCTACGATACACTCTAAAGTAAATGCATAGGTTTTCTCCGGGTGCTCCGGTTTTTCCTACCATTCGGGAAAAAAAGTGATTAGGCGGTAACACTTTATTTGATGGGTGTGAATAAGACTGTCATAACACCTGTCATAAACATGAGGAAGTCTTCATGACACTTTATGACTGTTGACATAAAGTGTCATTCGGTAAATCATGACACTTTTAATACAAAGTTGACATTATTCAAAATGTCTTCGTTATGACAACTTGACATTAACCAAGAAATCATGATCTGACATAAATTTGTTATAAAAGCATTACTGATTGCACTTTAAAAAATATGTAGCTTTATGTGGTAATATTTTATTGCTCTGCCATTTTGCTAGTCTTAAATTTCTTAATTTAATTGATCCTAAAGTTTTACAGCAAGATGTCTAAAAAGTATGGAAGCCCATCTCCGCCACTATCTTAAGTTAAAAAAAAAAAAATAAATAAATAAATAAATAAATAAATAAATAAATAAATAAATAAATAAATAAATACATTATCTCAAAATAATGAGATAGTATCTCATTATTTTTCATATCATGGACCAGCCATTTGCAGTCCTCATAAATATTCTACGCAGACCACAATTCATGAATAAAATTCAATTTAAAAGAACACCCAGCACAGG
>NW_015112838.1:21401-39707 GCF_001443285.1 Poecilia latipinna
CTGACATAAATTTGTTATAAAAGCATTACTGATTGCACTTTAAAAAATATGTAGCTTTATGTGGTAATATTTTATTGCTCTGCCATTTTGCTAGTCTTAAATTTCTTAATTTAATTGATCCTAAAGTTTTACAGCAAGATGTCTAAAAAGTATGGAAGCCCATCTCCGCCACTATCTTAAGTTAAAAAATAAATACATTATCTCAAAATAATGAGATAGTATCTCATTATTTTTCATATCATGGACCAGCCATTTGCAGTCCTCATAAATATTCTACGCAGACCACAATTCATGAATAAAATTCAATTTAAAAGAACACCCAGCACAGGCTGTTGATGCAGATTAAGAAAATGTCAAAATTTTACTGATAAAAGGTTTTTAAAATATTAAGAAAAATAAAATATTTTCCAAACAACACATAGTTGAATAGATTAAATAATATTTTAATAAAACAACATTGTTTGCTTTCATAAAAAAAAGTATTTGGTAAAAAAAAAAAAAAAAAAAAAAAACTACTCAAGTACTTAGCAACTGTTTGATATTAAATCATAATAGCTGGTTTAATTCATAAGAGAAATATGTAATCAGACAGAAAATATCAACTTGGATCTGGACTTTGATTGCAACTTGAATATGTTTTGATTAAAACGATTTCAGTGTTTCTCTGACTGTACATCTAGAGTTGGTGCCATGCTAGCCAGTGACCCTCAACCCCCATCCCAAGTTTATTGCAACCTTCATATGACTGTCTTAATGGATTTCCCTGTATCTTTGAAAGCCAATTCTGTGCTTGCCTGTACAGCAACATGTTCCAAAGCAGTTAATGCAATTCACACATTTTGCTGCTGTACATTTAAAGAAGAACGGACCTTCAATTCACATCCACCGGTAACTGAGATTATTTTTTATGAGCTAGACTATAAAACCAACCCAAACAATCCGAAATATTGGAGGTCACACAAAAGGAGCAGTTGGTGTGAATAAATCCTCTGATGTATTAATACAACTCTTAAAAGGGCATCTGGCTCCGAAAGCAATAAGAAAGGCCAAGTATTCACACAAAAACTCTATTTGTGAAGGTTTTATAGCTTTGACCTAAAAAAAAAAAAGTCAGAGCTGGAAGAATATTGTCATTGCTGTAGGCAACACTACGACTACACACCTATACACCTGTTGTTAATTTGGCATTTTTAGCTAACAAGACAAGACATCAGTAACAGGATTTCTTTTTTGGCCAGTAAGAAATAAAAAATAAAATGTTCTTGCAGCACCATCATATTGTATGTGTGACCAAGAAAGCTGAGGTATCATTCGTGATGAATTGCTTAACAATTAACCCCCAATAACCAAAACCTTCAAATAATGATTTGGTGATGCTTTTCTTCAGCAGAGTAAGAGGAGCTGCTAGAAGCTGTCTCCCTAGGCATTAATAAAAAGAAGGATGGAGCTTTATACAAGCAAGAGGTTGAATATTTGAGATTGTGGCAACAGTTCCCTGCCAAAGGAAATCAACCGTAAATGAACAGCTAATGGTGCAATGGAAGTACTTAAATACACCATAGTAAGTGTGTCAAAGTCCACAAATGAATCTAGTTGGGAATCTGCTGGATGTTCAGATGCTTCCAGTCTAACAACGCTTGATCTGTTTTGCAAAAAGGAATGGTCAAAAATGTTAGCCTCTCTCCGCTCAAAGGTGTCAGAGGGCAGAATATAAATGCGTGCTAAATGTTTCTTTGTGCAATCATAGCTTAGTTGATGTGAATTCATTTGCAAGGCAGCGTAAAATCATCAAGACAATCTAACTCAGATTGTGGTGCGTTTTTGCACTGTAACAATATGAGGTTTTCTCTCGACCGCAAGCGGTCTTCACAAAGCACGTCCTCAATCACCAAACAGTAAAGGTCAAACTTCCAGCAATAAACCTTCTCATTCACAAACACTGACACAAGCCTGACATTTTCCCTCGGTGAACCGCCGCTCCATCTTTGCATTTCATATTGCCATCTTTGACTGAAGTGCTCCATTTTTACAGGAGATGCTCTGAAGGACCCCTTGACCAGATGAAAGCAATTGTCGGTTGGCTCTCTGATGTCTCTGTAATGCATATTTGCGGCTTTGGTGAAAGTACTACAATCATCTAAACGTGTTTTCATCTCTGGACAGTGCTACAGCCGAGTTTTGCTTTGCATAGTGAAAAGCCCTTCTGTACCATAGACATTAATTTCTTAATGTCACGGTTTTCCAAAAATGTCATGCTTATGAAATATAATGAGCTCTGTTCTTGTTT
Source organism: Poecilia latipinna (assembly GCF_001443285.1). Taxonomy (NCBI): domain Eukaryota; kingdom Metazoa; phylum Chordata; class Actinopteri; order Cyprinodontiformes; family Poeciliidae; genus Poecilia; species Poecilia latipinna. The sequence continues at coordinate 23,689 of NW_015112838.1, forward strand.
CCATTTGTTCCAGGATGAAGGGGGAGGACAAACTCTTAATTACAACGCACCACCAAAATCTCAACTGAAATAAAAGCAATGTTTTAATTCAAGTAAGATGAAGCGCATTAATTCGGTATGCACAAGTTGTACAATTGTCTAACGCTGACACTCAGCTGATAGTTAAAACAGGAAAGATCATTTTAAATACTGCAGGTATACCACACACCACTGTATTAGTAAGAGCCATGTTTTAGATATTTTCTCAAATAAATGACAAAATATCCATTTTGTCATTTGAAGATCCCTACTGTTTTGAGTTTTGCTGTCTTGCTGAGTGTAGAGGTACCCAATGAGACAAACGGAAAACAAGCTGAAAGCTAACAAATAGTCATGTGGTGATTGTCACTTGAAAAAAAAAAAAGAATGAACCCATGACATCCAATATGTAAACTGCCGTTACCTGGCCATATTTTAAATCGATCGCCTCATCTTGTTTTGCAGGAGCAGGCGTGATAAACGACCCCTGTCAGTTTTAAACTCTGTGACAAATATACTGTATCACCAGTGACAGGTTTACATAAAAGCCATCCTCTGTTTTTATGCCACGGTGTTGTCTTTTAGTGGAGTAGAAGCAGCAGAATGATTGGATTTGAATTTGTAGCACCAAAGGTTATTGAAGTTTATGCAATGAAACAGCTGGAATGCAATCTAACTTTAAAATTGTAAAAAAAAAAAAAAAAAAAAAAATTACATAGTTTGATACATCAATAATTTTTAGTAAATGTGCAACCAGAAGTGTCTACATCCACCAAAATAGCTGAAGCGTTAACTTGCTATGAAGACTAATGTTTTCTGCCTCCAGGGCTCAAGGAATATTTCATTATAATAAGAACATGAGAACAGTAAACCCATGATAGCAAATATGAGTTTGCACATGCTCCCAATTCAGAAAACAGGCACGAGGTTCAGATTTGTGCTTATAAAGTGGCTTACAAAGCAAACAGAATCTCTGCTGAAACAGTTTACCCACATTTAAATGAGTCATTATGCATGCATTTTCCTCCAAAACCATATTTATTTAAATAATAGCTAGACCAAATAACTCTTTATTCTCCATCACCAAAACCTACGACTGAGACTTTCTAATAGGTGCCTCATATTGGATTTAATTAATAAATATTTACAAATAAATGAACTATTTAGAGAAGATACTGTATGTCTTTATCATGTGCCTTAAGTGAGCCACTCAGGGGAAGCCGTACATAAGGGGGTGAGAGGCTGAAGTGGCGAACCGTGAATGAAGGGGTCAGTTTTATGGAAGCAGGTCCGAAGTTGGTCGTTTTGCTGTTGTTGTTTTTTTTTTAACTGTGCAGTGATAAGAAGATACGAAGAAACGTAATCTTGAACAGTAGAAATGAAGAACATTGTTATGAACTGTGAAATGTCATACTGGAGTGAAAATCATTCAAAATTCAGTAAAAGAACTAGGGGGTGTCATTAGATATCATGATATAACATTGCCACAGTATTTTTTCATTAAAGGAAAGTCTGCCTTGGAAAGCTCCATTCAGTTGCTGTCAACGCGAAACTTTGATTGGTGAAATAAGTGTGAGCTATTAAAAGGAGCCCTGAATTTCAGTGCATTAAGCTCGACACATTTACATACGTTTGAGACTCTGATTTTGAAGTCGAAGAGGAAATGTTTGTGTTGCTGCCCTGCCATTTGTGAGGCAATGCAACTCTGTTGAAAAAACACACACTGACAGATAAGGTACAAACAACTTGCTGGCAGAATGTTTCTTTTTCTTTTTTTTTTTTTTACGTTTTCTCAAGTCTTTGTTCTAATGTGAACAGTTTTATGCTTTTTGGGCATCATGACCATTTTAAATGGTCAAACTACACACCACAATGTGCAAATAGTGGCTGTAATGTTTTACACCGATTCGATTCATTATAACAGATGTTGCAATTTATAAAGCCTTTAATCTGTGTGTGTGAAAAAAGGGGGGTTTTTCATATAAACCAAAAATGTTAAGATCTCTCCTCCTGCCTGTGAAGCGCTCTCATATTGTGAGTCGGATGTATTTTTATAATCCTAATTTATCCACTAGTACTGTACTAAAAGGGAACTAAATAAAAAACACAGAGAACATCATAAACGTTACTGCTTTAAAATTATTATGACACAAAAACAGATTCTGTGAAACCAACAGGTAATCACAGATAAATTGGTGAAAGAAACTTTCTGCCACCACTATTTGCAGAATCAAAATTGTTTTAGTCCCGATTTTATTAGCGCCAACAACCTTTGTACATCACAGTTATAGGAAGCTCCAGAGTGGAGGAGCATTTAAACTAATGCTGCCTCCTGTTGTGCACAGAAAGCCTCCAGCCAAGATTTAAATGACAATTCAGCTGAATGTGAACAACCCAGGCGACTGGAGACAAGTGCTCCAGTCTATTAGTTATTATAATAAAATTATTGCAAACTTATTTTAGTTAAACACAATTTTTTTTCCCCGTGAATAAAAAAAAAATCCTTTCAACATTTTTCTGAAACAAAAGCACAATTTGTATCAGTTTTCCATTTGAATATTTGCTTTGGATTTTTCTTATAAGACAATTACTACGCTACACACTAATTAAAAGCTCATATAGCCTACTATACTTTGAATACTTCCTATAAAACAAACTAGAAACAAAGTGAAAATAACGGTCAATGGTAAATGTTGACAGATTTAATGCAAAAAAAGTGTTATAATCTAACAGATCAATTTTAGACGACATACACTGAAGCTCCTTTCTACATGCCTCTGTCTCATTTTAGGGTCTAATTATTGCAGGAAAGCTACAGTATAAGCTCACTTCTCCACGGGTGCGGCTTTAGACGGTTCTGCCCCAGTCCGCCCCGGCTCATTCATCTCCATTAGAAGGTCTTGTCTGTTTTTCACAAACACTTACGGGGTTGTAGAAGATGCGGTAAACCGTGCATTGTACGCCAGCGATTTGACCGGCAGCAGAAAGCATTCCTTGACTGGCATGTGCTGAACGTCACTGCGAAATCCAAAGAACAACATTTCAACAATGTCCGCAACGGACCGGCGGACAATCACAGAGCTGCTCCGTGTGGGGGGAGTGTAATTGTCAGCAGCAACAGGAGCACATGCGTCAACCTTCGGTGCAGAATGAGCGTGATTTCGCAGCCCTGCGAGCAACACATCTTTCTGAAGTTCTGTTTTGGAGTTACCGCTTTGTGCCACCCAGTGTGAAACACCTGAATTACATAATTTTAGTTTAGCATGACGTGCATTTTATTCCTCGTTTCATTTTTTCCCCCCTCCTCTTCAGTAAAGTCCATTTGAGCGGCTATTGGTGTACATCTTTCACTGCATCACCTAAGACTTAAAAGGCTGCACGTTAAAAACACAAAGTGCCACAATACAGACGGATTTTCACACAGAGAAGCAGCTTCAGTGACTCACCAAACTGAAACATCTAAAATATCACAACGGTTTTGCCAGTCGCCACCTGCTGTGCTTAAACTTATATTTCAACAAAGTACGAATAATACACAATCCATCCAAAGCTCATAAGATTATAAGTGTCGATGTTTAGTGGGACTTTCTAACAAAATTGTGAGACAAAAAGAAAAGGGTGCATGCTGCTGTGAAAAACCTGTCTGGCTGCAGACGTTCCCTCATTTTCCAAAGCTCTGTGCCACTTAGCACCTTTCTCTTTCATGCATAATCAATACCACGCTTGGGTTTTATGCTACAGACAAGAAACATCTTCTCGGGGACAGTAAAAAAAAAAAGCCAAGCAGTGAGAAACAATTGGCCCCATTCTTGGCCCCGTCTTGACGAGCCAGACGTTTGTAACAGTGTGTCTTGCAAGAACAGCCTAAGAGTTAATTTCCTGGCTGTGATTTGTGGGAGAGAGACATCAACAAGCTGCCGCAGACTGGAGCATGAAAAACCATTACTTCAATCCCTCACTCCCTGACATTAATAGGATGAATAAATGTTTTGTTCTCATCTTAATTTGGATGAATTTATCCAAATGGCAATGAAAACAAGTAAATATCCATTCCAGCTTTGCTACTGATAAGAAAAAAAAAGGAACAAGAAAACTCACTCAACCTTTGCTTCCCTCTCCCCTTTTGCCTACTTTTAAGAATTTGTATTGCGCTGCACTCGTATGTCAGTCAATAAACAAAATAACCTGAACCTGGAAGGATACATAATTTATGGAAAGAGTTTAAGTTGGTTAAGCCTTGCCTGGAATGGGGTGGTCAGATGGACTGTTCCTTTGCAGTAAGTCAGATTGTCATTTCAAATATTTGATTTACTTAGTAAAATACATTATGTATTTAGTATGATTTGTTTGTCTTTTTATCAGAAATGCAGGAAGGGATTGCAATACAATTTGAAGGAGAACAATACAGTAAAAGAACTCATCGATGTTCTTTTTGGTACAAACATTTGTGTTTTTTCTGTTCATTCCTCTCTCTGTTTTTTTTTTTTTTTTTGCATTATTTAGTGCAGTTGTTCCTTCAGAGGTAAGTTCTTATTCTCGATAGCTTTAGGAAAACATTTTATCTCTATGTGAGAATTCTGGCGGAATTTCAGGGGACAAAAAAAAAAAAAAAAAAAAAATTGGAAACGGGAAAAAAAAGAAGGGGTTTTAGAAGAGGATCAGGGCGGGCTGGATCGGCCGGGTTTCAATATCAAAGATCCAGTCGATGAATTCCATTAAGATGATTTTCAAGTTCCACCAATGTTTCCTGCTGTATCATCTGCTCCTTCTGCCAAAAGTGGTCGCCAAGGAGACGTATAGAGATATCTGATGAGCCCCGTCCTGCCAGTCGAAACACAGAGTCAGACACTTGCAGTTTTGCCCATAGCATCACCGTCGTTCCAGTGAAAACCAGAGGGGAAAAAGTTAGAAGAAATATTTATACTCAGCAATAGTGAAATAGAAAACTTGAAATCAAACTGCATGCAGCAGAATATGGCATTAATCAAAAGTCAAATATTCAAAGAAACCAATACTATGGTAAATATTTCCAAGAAAAAAATATAAACAGATTTGAAACAGAGCTACAGTTCTGAAGAAGATCACAGTTTGCCATTTATAGAAGCTTGGATCATGAGTTGGAGGTTAGAGTCACATAAATAAGGTTGAACCAAGGTATTATAATATCATAAGCTTAGAATCTGATTGGTAAATATAGAAACGGCAATAGCAGTAGCAAGAAAACACTTCGTTGAACCTTTTGTCTGGTGTGAATTTGTAATATCCTCTGTGCATATTGGCATTGTGGCCACTATAACCCATGTAAAGGCTGGGGATCTACTGCTTTGCACTCTTTTTGCATATAAAATAAACAAACAAACAAAAAAAAAAAATATTACATTTGAAACGCTTTGCGATATGGATGTAGCTCATTTTGGCCAAGACAGCATTATTAAAAAAACAAACAGCAGCATCATTGTCGGATAATGCGGTGGCGATTTTGGCGAATAACACACATTAATACTCTACTTCATTTTTATAATCACAATGTCTCCACACTTCCCCATCTTTACAATCTTGGTCTCAAATCTGGAAACTGTGATGATAACTGTGATTATTATTGCGATTAAGATGTATTCACAGTGCATCATGGAGCCCGCTGCAACTTCAGATGCTTCAAAGTCTCTGCTGCAATGCTGCAAATCTGCCATAGCATTTACTGATGTCTGCTCATCAGCTTGATTCTTGTTCTTCCCCCGGTGATACAAAGCAGAATTTGCTATATTTCTTTGGTGAGCTTTTCAAACACTTTGTGTTAAGTCCTACTGAGGAAATCCGTACTTCATTGCCCAGCTGTGCTCTAAATATACATGGACTTCTATTGGCGAGGGAAAAAATTAAATAAATGACTCCACTAGATGGTATCCTTAAATTTTACTGCAGTGAGAATAAAAATCTATCATTTAAGAACACCAATGAGGCAGCAAAAATGGGAGCAAATGCTTTCATAGCTCAGCCTGGAAGATTGTACAGCAGACTACAGTGCCGGGGTCAGGAGGTCAGAAGCACACTGCGCGCTGCTCAACTCTCAGAGGAGCTGCGCTGTCATTCGCTGGTGAAAACAACTCCACAAACTTGGGTGGTAGACTACATTTTGCTCCACATTATTGTTCACACATAGCTGCAAATATCCTCTGCTCCCCCGAAATCCCTGCCTGAATTACCGACAGTCGCAACTGCAAAGAGAGGAACGCGACAAAGGGAGAAGCTGGAATCATGCTAAACAACAGGAAATGCAGCCACCTGCGCTGCTGCTTTCACGGTTTCGTCCATACGCAGGGGGTTATTAACATTCGTTCTGGAAAGTACTTCTTTGGAGGGGTCGAATAACTTTGAGTGGACCGAGGTGACGGTCCACACTGTGGATGGCTTGTCCATAAAAAGGCTGCGATCAGCACGACATGACAGATAAACATCAAAGGTCATAAAATAATCCCCGTCAGAGGTGGATGTACTCTACAAAGTATGCCCTGTACTTGACCATTCTCCTATTTACGGCACTTGGCTGCACTGAAGAGTCTCACCTTGGCTTTTGGCAAGCCAGGCAGCTTTTGTTAATTTCTAATGCATTTGGAAACTAGTAATTAAGCGCCAACACCTCCAACCTCCCACATACTCCCACACACACACACACACACACACACACACACACACACCACCTCCAAGTTTTTGCCCCTCTCCCCCCAATGGACTGAAAAATTGACATGCTCTGGAGAGCCAGTGAGTAATTATATTTGTAAAGAGCAGTGATACAAGATACTCCCCCCTGACTGGGACTCATTACACATCATTAGAAGAGAGCTGCAATGAGGCTCGTGCACACGTGCATCCAGTGCATGTGACCAAACACGCACACACAACCGCAATGTCTTCTCTCTTTTTTTTTTTCCCTTTCCCTCTCTGTCTCTCATACGCACACACAGAAGCACAATCTCATATCCACACACATATACACACACACACACACACACACACACAGATCAATGAGCAGAAATCCAAACACTGTTTGTCTTTGGTAAACAAACCCTCCACCTCGAGGCCCTGACCCGAGCGCAGTTCGACAAGCGGTAAGAGGACACTCTGAATGGTGTAAAACTCTACACTCGATAATTCATCCGGTGATAATCATTCTGCGATGGGTCAATAACTAATTAAAGATAAGATCTGAAATGAATTCTCATTCATCTTAACAGGTTGAAATATGAAAGTTTGCAAACGAGGGACGGGTTGGGGGGTTGGGGGGAAGGCTGAGGGAAAAAAAAAAAAAAAAAATTCCAGTCCAGCCTTTGAAGCAATAATTACCATTACAGCAGCACAGGGGCGAAGAGCTGCAGGAAGGAGGGGCTGATGGCGCTCCAATAGAAACTTCCAAGTCTCCTCTTTAATTGGAACATGGAGATTCAACAGATCAGATTCCCTGAAACGTGTCTGCATGTCTTGCCGCAATATTCAGCTTTTCTAAGGATTTCACCTAAAATTAACTTTCTTTCCAGATATGTTTGTTTTCCCTGCTGCCGACGCCTTACGGCTCATTTTAAATCTCTTCCAAAAATTGGACTTACAGTACATCTTAATCTAAAGCTATGCTGCACAACTCACTGAGCAACAGTTATTTCAATGTGCAGCACCTGAGCTAAAATGCCCTCCAAATACAAAACTTGGATGGCAGCACATAATGCTGGAGCAAATACGCTTGCATTTGTACGCAGCAACCCCTATTTTACTTATTTGTACAACCATCTCTCCTCCTCAAGTCTTAGAGACTCCGATTTTTAGATCTCGAGACCATTTTTTAAATAAGTGTGCACAACCAGAGTTCAGTCAGACTGAATGAAGATCATTTGTAAACAGCAATATTTTTAATTACATCTGAACTTTGACTGGGGCATTGTGCAATGAGAATATGTGTTCAGGGTCCCTGTTCCCTTGTGTCAAGTCTTCGAATGCCTCAAATAGATGGCCCTGTGTTTAACTCCACCTAGCTTCCTAACAAACGTGACCATGTTCCTTGTTCCTGGTAAAAAAACAAACAAACAAACAAAAAAAAAAACGAACTCTGTACGTGTCTGTATTGTATGTGTGTGTGTGAGGGTGTGTGCAAGTTTGTGCAGTTTGCAGTCAAATCCATAGCAAAGCACCCAACAAAGCCTTCAATTTATAACAGAGAAAAAAAAAATCTATAATTTTGCTCCATGTGAGCAAGAGAATATATCGCCTAAATGACACCAAAAAAAAATAGTGAAGGTAATCTGAAACAGCTGCAAGAGACCAAAATACATGCAATAATTATGTTTACCAGTGTTTGCTTTTGCTGATAAAATTTAATTTTTTCAGTCTCCACCTTATAACGCTTTAACGAGCTTGTAAGGGAGGGTCTATCGGAGAGTTTTGGATCTATTGTTTCTGCGAGTTGTGTTAAATATTCAGTATGTTATGTGGATTTCAAAGGTGTTTGCTGCATTATTAATGAGACAGCCAGATTGCAAGGCGATGGTGTGAGAGCTATAATAATGTCAGAAAGTCTGGTTTGAGATGCTCTGACTAAAACCCATCATCTTCTCTGCTCTGCTGTTTCCTATTCCCTTGAAGATGCCTAATTAAATACATCGTCACACTGTGATATTTATCTATTTGTGGATTTAGCCCGTTTTCTCGGATAAATCACTTCCTCTGTGTAAAAACCACTGACATGTAATAAAATGAAGCAAAGCTTAAGGAATTACATTAATCTAGACGTCAGATGACCTGATATTACGCTCGCGTCCAAAACAAACACTTCATCACGCTTAACTAATGCTGTTTGATGTAGATTATTTTTTCTAAAACTGCAGCCACACCTTATACACACACGGCCGAAAAGATGAAATCCCCGTTTCTCATGCTGTTGCAGTTTTCATGACTAAATATCTTCACACAGCTTAGTGTTAATTGGCCCATCATGGTCTTATTTCTCTCTGGCCTCGGTTTTATTTGGTTTATATGAGCGTGCCTGTAATAAAGCTTTAACGCTTTACCGTGGGGAGATTATCTGACCATGCTACAGCGGTGGACATTATCACTCAACTACATGCATCGCTTCGTCTTCGCTCATTGGTCAGAATAGCGGTTGGGGAGCTCGCCACAAGAGCTGCTTTGTAAACTGTATCTGTGCCTGCGAACGCGTCTGTTTTCCCGTGCACTTCGGCGCGTGCAAACAGTGTGCGTTTGTGCGCGTCTGCGCCTGGCTTGTTCTCGTTTCGTCTCACTGACTGTGTCTGCAGTGTGTTAGATGATGTGAGACGTAGCGCGTTGTGTGCTTGTGCGGGCGTGCTGCTAGAATTTGTATGTGGTGTTTGTCGGCAGGGCGCGCAGGCTCGTAGAATGACATTTGGTGAAACGTGGCGGCGGGAGAGGAAACATCTGACTCATAATTGAAGTGCCATGAAAGAAATATGGTCATGAATCTGTATTAGGCTTATGTGCTCAGCTTTAAAGCAGTGGCAGGAGCAGGAGGCAGCATGCTCAGCCTGACTACCTTCCCACCCTGAAGGCTGATTACAACGCTCAAAAGGATACTCCACAAAAATGACAGAGGAAAACACAGCGTATTCAAGGCGAGGAGTCCTGATGACAAAATCGATAGGCCGTAGCGCTCTCATCTCCATCAAAAAGAGAGTCTCGGGATGAATGTAGCTGTGCTTCTGTGATTCACCCACAGCAATCATCTCAATGTCCTGAAGGATAAAGCAGCACTCCTCCGTCACCCTCCTGCTACTCACATGTTCAGCCCTCCGTGCTGAAGGCTGAGGCAGTCTGCTCTTTGAACAGAAGAAGTAGAGGTATCCCATATCGCGGCTTGTTTCCAGAAAATAAATTGCTACCGATGAAAAGTTTATGTGTCAGTTCAGAGAGCGCTGGCCCTTTAAAGGAATCATTGTTACAACTGTAATTATCTTTAGTCAAAAACAGACGAGCCTAATAAAGCATGAGTATTTTGAACAATAGTGTAAGGTACAGATTAACATTGTCTGTTTTCCATTACAGAAGTCAGCAACTATGATTTTGATTGCAAATATTTAAAATGATAATGATTCCAGTTTATTCTTTTTTTTTAAGAATTACACTTGTAGCAAATTAAACTATAAATGAAGTGATTAAATCAGACATGCTGATGATTACATATTAAATGAAAAAAGTATTTTTTTTACAATGCTTTTAAAAAGAATATAAACTATAAAATGTGTGACACACAACTGTAGACAATGACATAGAAATAATACATGTATAAAAATCTTATTTAGAAATTCTTATTTGCCTTTTAGACAATACAATAAGCAATACACCAGAATACTTATCACTCTTCTATCTTGTAACAGACTCAGAAACTGAAAAAAATGTTTTAAAAATCCAGAATATTCCAGATTCTTCAAGATATTGAAGGAACGATTAGAACCAGAGCTTGGCTACCATACAGGTTGCCGAGTTCAAAGTGTCTTAGTTAAGGATTGTAAAGTTATTTAAGATTGTAAGTTGCTTATAGTTCATAATTATTTCACAGTGGTTCAGCTGATATCCTGTGATTTGCAGATTTATAGGGTTATGCAGTATACTGTGTTGTTTTGCAAAGTGTAATGAGGCGAAGCTATAAGCACATAGGATGACAGCTGGTTTAGTTTGTGGGGTTTCTATAGAAAAATGAATAGAGCAACACTAAATTCTTAATTCAGAAGCTCAATAATAAAAGCTGAGCCTTCATATCGCAACTTTTAATGTCACTGATCGTGTTAAATCTACTTATTTTATGCACTCTGTTAAATTTCACATTATGGTTTCTTTTACCACCATAGCAAACATTATACAGGAGTCTTGGTCAGGTGTAGTTTATGCTTTTTAGCACAATTTACATAAATAAACAGGTAAAGCATGTGTAGGTTTCCAAAGCCACTAATGGCATTTATACTTTCGTGAAGGTCATTTTTGTTTTTTGGTTTTTTTTAATCAGGGAGTTAGTCTGACAAAAAAAAAAAAAAAAAAACACTTTTTCTTTTCAAAGTAATTATTTCACCTCTTATCTCCATCTCCTGTTTAAAGTCATTGCTTCTCTGTGCAGAAATCTGTGCCAATGCAACTGTGATGATGTTTACATAACGATACTTGCATAATTCGCAAAAAAAAAATAATTAAAAATGAGACTGAATTTCTTTTAAGACTGTAAAAGCTGCCCAAATAATTTATAATCAGTGAATATACTATGAGAGTTATCCGTTGAAAGTAAATAACATCTGATTATAATGTTTCATCAAAACATTACTTCAATAATTTCACACTATTTCTTTTAGCATGGTGATGAATAACTTGATATTCACTGTAAAGGCTGAGTAACTGGGAAACCCCCGGAAAATGTGACAGTACCGAAAAGTAGACAAACAAATAGGCTCTTTGGTGTTCTCACAAGACTTCCAGTCTATTTAAAGAGAACATAGCGACGACCGACACACTTTATATTAACAGCCAGCAACAAATTAGGTGAAATCTGAGGCAATATTTCAACAAGCAAACAGCAGGGAGATTTGATTTTCCATTCAAACGGTTTGTCTATAACCACTTTAAATGTGAAAAATATACGTGGATGGAGATCAATTCTGTCCCAGAGATGGATGGAAAAGGTACAAAGCTTGGGTTGTGCACTAACAAACTCCATTTTGTGCTGCTTTAGCTGTTTCCATGGAGCTCTCAGTCGCTCTCTTTCACCGTCTCTCTCTCTCTCTCTCTCGCACGCTTTTTTTTCTCTCTGCCCTCCTCAGACCACACAGACATACACACACACACCTACACACACACACGCACACACACACACACACACACACACACACACACACACACAAGTGTCTGAAAGGGGATTCATCGGTGTGAGTTTGTCTGCAACCGACTGCAACTCAGGAAGATCCTCTCTTACCACTAACAAACCCTTTTTCTCTCCTCTGTCTCCCCTGCATCACACCCATCTCATCATTTCTCTGTCTCATTACAATAATTTCCTAATTTATTCCAAATCCCAGCCACAACAACAAACCCACACTCAGCCGACTCAATTACAGCAATTTGATCCACAACCAGACTGCATGCAAGCACCACATCAACACGGAGCATAAAGGACAGTCCATATTTTTTACAGTTGCGCTTGTGTTTTTCATTAGGCCTCATTTAGAGTGTGTGAGGCAATCAGCAGCGCTCATTACACCCAGATGCCCTATAAAGATGCCCCAGAAAAATGCCCTTGAAGAAAAAGGAAAAACAAAAAAAAAAAAAAAAAAAAAAAAAAAACATTAGAAAGTATGCTTACCGAGGACTCCAACCCGATAGTTGAGAGTGATAACGATGACGTTTCCGTAGCTGGCCAGGACGCTCCCATCAATCATGTTGCCAGTCCCCTCCATGTAGGATCCTCCGTGGATGTAGACCATCACAGGCTTGGCCCCGGTATCTCGTATGTCTGCAAGAGCGGCCATCATTAACATATTCACATAGTCATCCGCCCGCCGCGGTCAAAGGGTCAGCTCAGATTCAGATACAGCACATGGTGGGCACAAACAAACAAACTGACAACCCCCTCCCAGATACCAGCTGGAATCAAACGGTGCAGCCTGCTGGCCCGCTAATGGGAACTGGTGCAATATTTCTCCACCGTTTCTGCTCTAAGAAAAACAAATTAAGCTCACTTGAGTTGAACTCTGTCGCTATACATCCGTATACATGCTTGTATAGTGCTTTGCAAAATGCTACTTCTGGAGCAAATGACGCAAGACTACCCTGAAGAGACGATGAAACATGGTGGACTCGGCATCATGCTGTGGAGACAGACGCCTTTGCTTTATGCAGGAAGCCGAACAGAGATGAAGATCAACTGAGTCAGACTCAGAGTGGTCCACAAAGAAACCCTTTGGAAAGCTGGAGAAGATTTGAGACTGTGGTAGAGATTCATCTTCAAGCAGCACATTGACCCCAAAACATAGTACCGTAGTTACAATGAAGTAAATTACCATATTTTCCGAACTATAGAGCGCACCTCACTATAAGCCGCGCCTACAATATATATATATTTTTTGGGGGGGTGGGGGTGAGGATGGAAACATACATATATAAGCCGCTGGTATCTCCACCACTCTCCGTTTTAATAAATCTGCTGGATTTATTAAGGACGCAGCCCTCCTATGGATTCGTTCATGCAGAGTTTACTTGCAGCGGCTCTATTTCCCTCCTTTACTGTCAGATCAATAGCCCTCAACTTAAAAGCGGAATCATTTGAGTTTGAAGAAATTTCTCCGTTGTACCTGCTGTTAGCATGTGCTTGTTCTAAATGAAAATTAGCACTTTCTTCTTTGATTTCCAATTTTGACTTCCAATGATTCACTTCCTGCTCAAGCGCCCCCTGGCGGTTGAAGAAAAATCCACAGAAAAGCCACACCGGGCTACAAGCTGCATGGTTCAAAGCGTGGGGAAAAAAGTAGCGGCTTATAGTCCGAAAAATATGGTAGATCTAAATATATTCACGATTAAGAAAGGCTTGCTCAAAGACCAGACCTAAATCAAATAGCAAGACCAGAAAGTATATTGTTATAAACAATGTCCATTCAATCCAACTGAGCTCGGGGTATTTTGCAAGTAGAATTGACTAAATGTATCTCTCAATGTGCAATGATGGTTGAAACTTGTCCAAATAGACTTAAAGATCTAATTACAGTTGATTGTTTTGCTCCAGAGTCTAAAGACAAATGCAGGTCACACTCTTCTGAATGTTTGTGGTCATAAAATTCCAAAATGAGAAAAAGTTGAAGTTATATTAATACTTTTGCAAAGCACTATATATATGGCAAACTATTAGCTTGTATCCGGCTACCTTGCAGGAGCAGAGCCACTACTTTATATAAACATACAGAAAACCATTAGGGGGAATAAAGAGATAGGTCCTCTGACAAATCTCCTAAGCAAGGAGAAGGCTAATCTGGCCTGACAGTGATGGGGGGAAAACACATAAGCTCATTACACACAGCTATCTTGCACCTCCTTTTTTTTTTTTTTTTTTACACAGTCCCAAAACGTAACGGCAAATTGTTTGCATAGTTCCTGTCTGGACATATGAGGGCAAGCTCCATTTTCTGCTTCATCTTTTGGTAACGGTTGTTTGTTTTGCTTCCAAAGCGGAGGTTCTGATACCCAACTGGGGTGACAGTCAAGCCAGAAAGACACAGCACATCCAGGGGAGGAGCAGGAGAAAAAAAGCCTCTGTCTAAGGAACAGACTTGAATTACTGACCGGCTAACTGGAGCTGGGAGACAAGACAAGTAACTCTCATTTTCACTCCTTCTACCCCCAACGTTTCGGTGTAGCTTCTTGCCTCCGCCCCTCTTCCCCTCCCACTTTGTATCACTTTGACTCACGGTCTCTCCCCCTGTTTCTCCCCTGCCTTCCCTCCATTTCGGTTTCCAACCCTCCCCCCTTTTTTTTTTTTTTTTTTTTGCAGTGGTGAGAATGAGAAGGGGTAGGAGGGCAGAGTGATGAAGACAGAAGGAGAGCAGAATAAAAAAGACAGCCAGAAAAGAAGGAAATTGAAAAAAGGAGAACAGTAAAAAAAAAAAAAGAAAGAAAGGAGGAATGACTCAGATTTAAATCGAATGGCATTGTATTCCGGTTGCTCTGGTTACAGAAAACCAAAATCCTCAGCTATCTTGTTCAGAATAGCCTGAATCAATCTTCAAGCACTCCTGATCATTATACAACCCCCCGTCTCCTCTGCTAATTTCAGACAACTGCAGAAATGCTTTATGGAGGGAAGCATTTTTTTTTTTTTCCTTGAGCATTGCAGGGCTAAATCTTGTTTTCTCCCTTCCTTATTTTACTATCCCCTGGGTTATTTGTGGCTCTGTTAGGATTAAAAGCAAAGCAGTAACTTGTATATGATGTGGACTTATTTATGGCTACCTCTATCTTGCTGGTATCTGAGAAGGCTACACGGTGAAATGTGATTTATAGCTGACACTTCTCTGGACACACTTATCTGAGACAAGTGGAGGAGGAGAGAGAAGGAGAGGGGCAGGGAGGGAGGTGGATCCATGAGGTGAGAAAAAGCATTAAAACTGCAGTCAGAGAGGGGAGAAAGAACCGAGAGATGAGGTGAGGAGGAACGAGGGAGCAGCAGGACGGTGTTCTCCACAAGCTAATCAAACAAAAGGCCCACAGATACAAAGAGGATGGCAGAGAGGTAGAAGGAACAGGGAGCAGAAATAAGAAGAAAAAAAAGAGAGATTAGTCGTGTCAATGTTATCAGTCACCTCTTTTGTTGGTTCACATTGGGTCTCCGTTTGGAGACGTTTCCACTTATTCTAATCTATTTACTAAGTCGATCTGACATGGGAAGTGTCACAGATATGATCCAAATATTTGATTTTGTTCTAAGAGGAATATATACACGTATACAGGATCTCACCTAAATTGTTGCTTTGCAGAGAAAATAAGATAAGACATTTTTTGTTGTTTTTTTTGTTTTGTTTTGTTTTTGGAGGGGGGTGGAGGGTAGGTTTCCCAGTCACATCTGCTTTACAGAAAAAAAAAAGTATTATTTCATTTTGATCACTTATAGTGGTGTTCTTCTGTATGGCCAAATCTGCTGAACAAGGTGACGTAGCTGTTTTGAGCAGAAAGTATCCTGAGTCAAGGTAAGCACATCGTTACATTAATTCATTTTATTATTAGCATCAAGATTCAGTACCAAGCTTTGGCTGAAAAAAAGGAGAGATAAATTAATTAATGCACAGAGTGATGTACATATATACATTGGCTGTTTAGCGGTATCAGGGTACGCCTGGGTTTTAAAAAGTTGTGGTTCTAAAACTGCGAAAATTTTACGTCCTTTTCCAGTTATTTAAAAATGTTTTTATGAGATTACAAAAAATCTCATAGATTACAAAAAAAAACTTCCAGACAGC
>NW_015112838.1:42798-93397 GCF_001443285.1 Poecilia latipinna
AAAAAAATCACATATAAAAAAAAAAAACACCCACAGAGAGTATTTATATATATATATATATATATATATATATATATATATATATATATATATATATATATATATATATATATATATATATATATATATATATTTGGAGCATAGAAAAACACAGCTCTCCCCAACTCTTACCTGATGTGCACTGCTGAGCAGCTGGCTCAAAGACATCTACTGCACTTTTCCCTGGCTTACTGTAAAGATTGCTAAAGCAATGCATTTTTAAGCTACAGTTGGCAAAATTCAAATGCCATGGCACTTCTGTAGACATGGTTGCTAGCTGTGCAGGTAGCCTGACTAATTAATCCGCAATACAAGTCAGCAAAAAAGAAAAAAAGGGAAAAAAACAGGAAAAAAAATCTTAGGCTCCAGGATGGCCACAGTAGATTTCTCAAAAAGAACTGCATCTACACTGTAGGAGGGTTTCCAATAAAAAAACCTGACAGAAAATAATTGTAAGCCTGGCTAAAGATACAGCTAGGCTTCTCGTAAAACAAGCGCAGCAGTTTCAGTTTATTCTGTTTCCTTTCAGTCATTAATTTCACGAGGATATTTAAAGACTACATTTGTCAGAATGGGCAAAGGTCTATATATAACTGTTGTTAAAAAGTAATAATCTCTGGATATCTACTACACACATATAAAAATATATAAAATGTTTTGTTTATTTTTTTGTCATGAGTGAGAGATACAGATATATATATATATATATATATATATATATATATATATATATATATATATATATATATATATATATATATATATATATATAAACAGTTTTGCAAAAATAATTAGGTTAGTGAGAGGATCATCTATCAAGTTAGAACTACAGTCGGGACATAATGAGGTAATAAGCTTCTTAGTTTGTTTTTGCCTGAAATAGAGCACAATGGATAAAAATATAATTAGCAACAAGTGTTTGAGAACCTCTTTCTTGCAGCTGTTTATTCCACATTTTGCTAAATTCTCTGCATCAAGAAAAAAAGCCCAAGACACAGATACAATGGAGATGACATTATCATAACTGTGATAATTAATGCATTGTATTACTTTAGCAGCAGTAGCAATAATTGCTTTTCTGTTTAAATTACAGCATCTACATCGTGCTGTACAGTACCATGATACCGTTAAACCATAGCATTTTTGCTAAGAGTTATCATACCTTGAGTAATCTTGGCACATGCCTATTGGTATGCTCTATTAAAAGTCCATGCAAGATTAACTCAAAATGTGAAACAAAGCAACAACATTCATGGTTTGAGGAAACTAAATAAAATAATAATAAAAAAAAAAAAAAATCTGTGAATGATGGAAATGTAGAAACCTGATGAGCAAAAACGTAATACTTACACAAATCAGTTTTCTCCTATACATTTCCCCCAACAGATGAGTGTGATCATGCAGCACCTGTTACGCGGAGGCATACATCCATACACTCCCATCACTTATTTTATAAGCAGCACATTATTGCACCACAGAAGGACAAATTTACTTACTATTTCCCAGTGCATAAATAAGTCAAAGGTTCTCCGCTTGGACAGCGGCGACAGTTAGACCTACAAATACATCACAGGGCATGAATTTTAGAAAAGGACTAAGGGGCACAACCTTTCAAAGGTGCCTGTGGACTGATTGAAGTGTCAGTGGGAGGCATAACTCAAGCCGACGCCAAGCCTCTTAGTGTTGCTGCTGCAAGTGAAACCAGCCAGGAGGGCTCTGAGCACTCCTTCCTTCCTCTGCTATCTTATTTTCTCTCTCCACCTGTACCCCCCACCTTTTTGCCCTTAGCCTTTTCCCTGCGTTGAAAGCACTCAGACATATATATATATTTATATATATATATATATATATATATCAGACGCTGAAAGCCCCAGAACCCGGCCTTGACACTACAGAGTGGGACAGGACAAATCTGAGTTGAGATAAGTGTCGCGGCGTGCACTGTGTCAACGCTTGGGGAAACATGGTGGCTGTCAGCGGCCATCAAAGAGGTCTGAGGTGGGAGGGGAAAGGGTGACAATGTCCTGATGTGGTAAGACATGACATGTACCCTACTGTAGTGCTCTTGTCAGGCCGGGCTTCATGGTACATTTTTGACAAGTCCATTACAAGCAATATTCACGTTAAAGACAAGCCTCGGAAGGCCGTCCCACAGCAGACGGTAAAGTCACATCTAATCGTGCAGGAGCTAATTTCTGATGACTTTTTCATATTTTCTGTCATGGCTGTTGACAACAAGGTTTGCTAGGACCGTTCCAGGGTCTTTATGTTTGCTTCCTTTATCTATTCAAAAAGAATCAGCAGTGTTCAAAACGACATGAACAAATTTGGAGAAAGTCCTCCTCCTCCATCAATTCCCCACTTTGTGCAATGCACCAGAACCCCTGGCATAATGCCGCCACCACCGTGCCTAACAGTATTTTCGAATTCAGCTTTACCTTGACTTTGGGGATTCCAAAATGGCAGTGAGTCAAACATACAGAGCAACACCTTCTGAAATGGATAAACCTGGTTAATAAAGCTTCTGGAATCATGTTCCTAAAAACACTCATTGAACATTTAAGAACTAACCTTAAAAATTAACCTCATCCAATTTAAATGAACTCTTCTATTTCTGACTATGCCTGAGTGCCACAACTGTGGTTGACTTGTAGTTCACAAAGTGACTTTAAACCAAACTAATTAAGCTGTGGAATGGCTGTATGCCTTTGTTTGAGCCTTAATGTAGAACTCTGACTCTTAATTGACTAGAAACATTTCATAAAAATGAAATAAAGAATTTGCAACCGTGTATAATCATACCAACTTTTAAAAAAAAACAGCATAACATTATGCTGTAAAGATCTGAAATGAATTTGACTTACGTGCTCAGTGTATGTGTGTTTATTTGATCTTTATTTTCAGCTTACCTCTCTTTATTTTTTAGCTTTTTTTACTGGATTCTAGATCTAATACAGTGTGTTAGAACTAGAAATAAAGTTCTAACACACACGTGAAATAAAGTTCAATAATTTCTCCACTTGCAAGCCAGCTGCTTCCTGGTTTTAGGACCCTTTTTCATGACTCACTTCTAATTTGATTGCCTTTAGCAAGACTGTGTAAATTCTTCTGGTACTACTGAACATTTGCCTTGTTAGGCTGCTGAACTGAAGCGACACATTTTAGGTAAGAAGTTATAGCGGCTCTCCAGTGAACTGTAAAGTGCCCATCGAGCACCGACGTCTTTCTGCAAGAGCAATGTTTTCTCTCTTCTCTTAAGTGGTTATATCAAGATTTGGTGTTTTCTGATTCAGTTGATTCTGCCTGAATGTGGAAGTATTCATCCAATATTCAATTATTCTTAGAAACCATAAGATTTCCCTCCCCTTCCCCCCAACAGGCTTTGAAAGATGAAATAGATTGCATTTAACAACGATTTTAGCTGCCAGGCAACAAGGGCACTGGCATCTTTAACTAAAATCAAGAGAACACAACCAATCTGAAGCCCCGTTTTATCTCAAGCCAAGCAATGTTAACACTGGTCTTGTCCCTTCCCTACATCTCCGGCCTTTTAAGGCGAAGGAGGTGATGTTTCCCATTGAAGAGAAATCTAAAAGCCAGACTCCTGCTGATCCACATTACACTCTGTCACTCTCTTACACTTTTGTAGGGAAGGTCTGCCGTTTCATGTTTTAGAGCTAAAGAATTCAAAGGAAAAGACCGGCTTCGGAAAAAAAAAAAACACTGAGTGGCAGACTCTGTGAAGTTATATCTTTTTTTTTTATCCTTTTGTAAAAGTGACACTATTTTACAATTATTTCATAGAATATCTTCAATAATAGCAAATAACAATTTCCTGCTGTGATTTTGAAAAGTCAGCACATAGAACCTATAAGCCAGACAAGTTTAAAAGCCAGCACATTATCAGAAGTGATGGGTTTGGCAGAAGGAAAGCACTCTGCAGCCAGAGAATATTGCACTGAACAGTTTTCTCCAGAAATTCTGACAGTTCTGAATAACAGAGTGTCAGATGTGACTTTATGTAAAGAAATCCTAATCACAGGATTGAGATATTTTTAAAGAGGAAGGTGACTGCTAGTGTGCGCACCTTTGCTCCCTGGCTGTTGAGGTTGGCAGCAGACAAGGAGGAGAATGAGAGAAAAGAGGGAATAGAAGGATGTGGACAGACATAATCAGAATTAAAGGTTATATTAGGAGACAAAGCTAATAGAGAAGGTCCAATGAAGGCCAAAAGATGGAGTAGATCTACTGAATCAGAAAAGCAAATCATAAATAAGGCGCATTTCATCAGTCATGTTGTCAGGACACGACAGTGGCTTTTTAACCTGTTTTGGCACAGCATTTCAAAGTTAATATGCAGAACCATTTCGGTAGGACAGAAGACGACGATCCAGACCTCTTTGGAGATTTGAACACTTTAAATAATTTCTACAGTTTCAGAATTTGCATAGAATTGTATTTTCACATCATGTCTGCAACATAATCTAGAAATTGTAATTTTTTAAAAATGTAATGTAGTGAGTGAAAAAACACGTCACAGTAAGTGTCTTCCTTTAAGGCTGAAATGGTGTCTCGTGGATCGGCTATTAGCAGAAATGACTGTCCTGGAAAGAAGCAGAGCCCCAGCATTCCAAGGATTTCTGCATAAATGGACTTTAAGGGCTATGAATTCTCATGTCCGTGCTACATCAGAGAGAATAGGATAGTGGCAGACAGAAGAGAGCGGTGCGTGAATTCCCCCTACTGCCGATTTACCACTCTCCAGCCTGCCTTAGTTAAGGGCTTTGCTGGATGGGGATCGAGCCAGAACTGTGCGGTGGAATTAATGGCAGGTGGAGCTCAGCTCTGCTCTCTGGCGCGGCAGCGATGGAGTGTCTCTGAGGGTAGTGGCAGGGCACCTCTTTATGTGCGCGTCTTCCTCAGGGCTTGCTTCTAGAGCTCGGAAGAAGGCAATGTGTGTGCATGAGCATGTTTGTGCAAATCTGCAGTCGCTGTCGGTGGAAACAGTGCTTGAGTCTTGATGCGCCGAACGGCAGACATGAATACGGATCTATTTCTCATCCATAAGAAGGCGCTCGGGCAGAGGTGGAGCGTGTGTGGTTGCCTCTCGGTGCCTGTCAGAAGGCCCAGCCCCTCAACACCGCTGCCACTTTCACTTGGGAGATTTACCTCCTGCACCGACTCCAGTCCTTTATTTACATACCCAGCTTTATCTTACAACCACCAGGTAAGTGATTGAAAGCTCGCTCTCCATTTTACAGTGCAATAACAGCCTCTGTAAAATTGAGTCTTGATTGTGGGCTGTTGTAAATCACTGCAGTTTGGCCCACATGCTTGTGCTGCTGGAAGGGAGCGTAGTGCAGAATTTGAATGCTCTGAGGAGTGCCAAAGACTTGACTTGTGCTCAAGCAGACAGGCGGGACACATAAAGGGCAGATATCCAGTTGCAGACAGGAAAAAAAAAAAAAAAAAAAGAGGAAACATTTAAACACATACAAAGCAAAATCATATTGTATGGATTTCATTATGCCTGTACGTTTGTCTGAGTTAAATGTTTTACTGGCTGCTCTGCAGCCGTTTTTTTTTATTTTTTTATTTTTTATTGTTCATTTATATATTACCCTTTTATTACATACGCTTTATTTATTTGGCAATGGACAAAATCCTTTATTGTTCTTCTGTTTATCAGGATTAAAATTGGAGAACGTTCCCGGAGGGTTTTTAACAAGGAGGAGGACCGTTCCAATATGTTGGATGAAGGGAGCAAATTAGCCCAGGATAGACGGATGGCCAAGTGAGGCGGCATGGTAATGCCGGGATGAACAGAGTGAGAGATAGAAAGGGCTACACAGAGAAACCAGACGAGGCAGCGACTCCCTCAGCTGAATGAGAATTCATGGATAAGAGGAACGTCAGCCAGAGACGGAGAGGGGGAGCTTGGCTTGTGTTATGATTATTCTTGTTCTTCAGCATGAATACAAATGGTCAAAGTTTTCATCAGTAATGCATGAAGTAAAATTATTAGGAACTGCGACGGTGCTATTAAAAGAACGGCTACTCGTGAGGGCAAAAATTCGTGAGAGTGCACGCAGCGAGAAAAAAAAAAAAAGTATGGAAGTCATATTTTTTCCCTACAAATATATTTGTAATTGGCTTTCGACAAAGAAAGCATGGCAGATATTGGTAATAATAACCCAACGAAATCAAAACACATGAGTTTATGGATTATTTGTAACAAACTGGAGAGGCAAAATGTCAACCAGCCTTACTTAAATTAGAAGTAAAGCAATTTTTTGGTGATGACAATTTCAAGACTTCTCCATTATTGAGAAAGCAGATACTTTAATTGTTTAGATAAGATTTTCAACCAGTTGGTTATCTTCAAATCTTGAAGGTTTTTCTCCGATCTTCATTGATTGCCACACATTTTCTAATATACCGATGGCCTGAGCATGCCAGCAGCTTTGTTGTCTTAGTTTAAACCAGCATGAATTATCTTGGCTGTGTGTTCGGGATGAATGGATGAATTAATGAACATACTTTATTAATCCCCACAGGGGGAACTCCTATCAGATTTCAGCTATTCTTTGGCTTTTAATGGCAATTTTGTACCTATTGCCCAAGTGTTTTTTCAGGCATATACAATTTGAGTTTTATAAAACAAGTTGAATGTTTACAGTCACTCACTTCAGAAAATGAAACTGTCATATGAATTCATTACACACAGATTGAAATATTTCAAGCCAATCTATTTCTTGTAGATTTAATGGGTCTGGTTTGCAGATGACAAGAGTCCAAGATTTATCTTAGGTTGATTGAAGGTACATAAGTTCGATTTTATTTTAAAACATTGGTCAGGTTTCTAAAAGAAAAAAAACCTGTCTGAGTGCATCACAATAAACATCCATTTCAAAATATGTGTTTGTGTTGATCTACTCAATAGCTGGGCCTGAGGAATTGCTGCATCAGTATGGCGGGCACAGAGGCAATCAGCCTGTGGTTCTGTTGAGGTGTAATGGAAACCCAGGTTGCTTTATTAGTGGCCTTCAGGTCATCTGCATTGCTGGATTGGGCGTCTCTTATCTTCTTCTTCTTGACAGTACCCCATAGATTTTCTACAGCTGGGTTTTTTTACAAAGTGTGGGGAAATGTAACCCGCTCTCAGAGAGCAACTAGACGCCCTGCACCCCACACTGACTACATTACAGCTACTATTTCTGCAAACTTTATCCTGGCACAATGCTCGTTGTCGCATGTGTTTCACCGATGTTGTGGGCTTTACCTGCTTTAGCTACGTGACGCTTCAGTCGCCTTGTCATTTGCAGTGCTACAAGAATCAGCTACTTTCTTCATGAAATGCAAACTTCACTTTCATTTGAAAACATGACTTTGGCTAACAGTTCAGTTCTTTTTCTGCTTTGCCCAGATGAGATCCTTCTGACATCGTCTCTGGTTCGTGAGTGGCTTGAGAACATTTGCAGCCCCTTGTCAAGGTCTCAAATTTAGAAGAAATAAAAACTTGGAATAAGTCACTGTGTGTAATGAACCAATATGTGTCATTCGTTTTCTGGAATAAATGACAAAGGACTAATACACAAAACTTTTGAGCTGTAAGTGTAGCTTAATTTTTAGGCTAATTTGTTTTAACATCTTTGTATGTGTGAACTACTTAGGGTTTTCTCAACGGCACCAAGTGGCAGAATCAGTGAGCCTCTTCACAAATATGTTAACAGAGACAAATGGCAGCATTTATATATATTTTCCCCCACAAAACAGAAACAACAGTTTGGTTTGTACAGAGTGACGTTTTTTTTTGGTTTTTTTTAACCACAGTAAAATTAAGTAGAAATAGAGGGTTGTCACACCAACACAATCACTAGAAAAATAAAAAAATCTTACGGATAATTTTAGGAAGTCATGGCCAACTCTGTCACGCATGCATTAGTTGCAGTAAATGCTACTGGGACTATACTGTGTGTCTTCGGGGATGCTCTGCAAACAGCATTAGACGCGCCCAGTAAAGAATAGACTTGTCACATTTTCAGTGAAGCTAGTCTAGCACAACAGATTGGAGACCAAGCCGCTGTGCATGCATGCACAAACTTGCCAGAGAAAGGGATTGGCACTTGTCAGCAATTTTATACATACAAAGGGGGTTACATACAGACACACGTGAGCCTGCTTGAAGGAGGACAGAGCTGTACATGCATGAGCCGTGTGTATATACACAGAGTCAGGTTGAAAATCAAGACAGTTTGGCTGCAGTTGCAACAGCTTGCCCTGGGCATGAATAAAGAAACACCTGTGTGTGTTAAAGTGGTGCCATGGCAACACTTCCTGATATGTGATCCAGGCCAGCATGAGGAGGGTTTTTTTTTTTTTTTTTTTGAGAGAGGAGCCTGTTGGCAAAGAGGAAGGACCTTCTCTACAGACACTTGAACATCTAGAGGAAACCGTCTATTTACAGAATCCGATCTCTCTCTGTCCCATGTTCAGTTGAAAATGTTTAAATAAAAAACATTGTAAGAAATAACAAACTTGTTCTTGCCAATTCTCAAAGATACGTAAAATAATATAGTCAGTTGTCTGCTTCAGTTTGTGTGGAAAATAAAACTTTCAAATGACCTTAGCAATAACTGAGAAACACAAACAAGTATTGAACAGGTGCATCTTGATTACTGCCGGGATTTTAACGTGTTAATTTTGATGGATTTTTATGTATTAAACATTTTATAAAAACACTACATATTTCTGTTGTTGAGCTTCTATGTCTATTCAATAATTTAGCAACTGAAGGGGTTTTGAACTGAAAATGTTTTTTTTGTTTTATCAATACATAGTCTTCACTTAAAATGTAACAACAACACAATTAACTCCACTAAAAGTTTAAATCCTAATAAACTAGAATTACACAAAGAAATAAACTATATCTATTAGCTACACAAAATTTTATTTTTACAGCTAATTTAAACCCCCAAAGCATAAATATTTGATAAAACAATATG
Source organism: Poecilia latipinna (assembly GCF_001443285.1). Taxonomy (NCBI): domain Eukaryota; kingdom Metazoa; phylum Chordata; class Actinopteri; order Cyprinodontiformes; family Poeciliidae; genus Poecilia; species Poecilia latipinna. Next base: position 51,843 of record NW_015112838.1, read on the forward strand.
TATTCTCTTTCATCTTCTTGCTTCACAATCTTCCCAAGGCTGTGGTTATCCTACTTGCTTGAGCATCATTTACCACACTTTTTCCTTCCACTAAACTTTCCAATAATATGCCTGACTGCAGCCCTGTTTGTCAGCAGCCAGATTATTTTGTTTTATCTTCATGTCAGTGATTATCACTGTGGAAGCTACAACATGGTCATAGCATTTCTTCACAAATTACTCGCTGATCAAATTTTCTGAAATAGTTTTTTTGAGTAACCTATACTCAATCAAATAATAATAAAAAATATATATATTGCTTGATATATTTCACCACGTGTGTCATCAGTCAATATGAATTAATTTTTGTTTTTAATTAACTTCCAAATCAACTTTTTGATATTCCAATTTACACAGATGCAGACGTTCAACTGAAGTGAAAATTATTGAAACTGAGTGCAAATCAAAGGCTTTGTGATGATACAAAACATCAGGCTTTCATCACCTGCCCTACAGTGGCATCACAAGAGAAGGGCCGGGCTACATCAAGGGGTTTTGATTTAGATTCAGAGACTTAAGCTGTTTCTGTTGCAGCCCAAGAGCTGTCTCTCATTCTAATCTCAGCAGCGATCCACCCTGAGCCAGGAATATCCCAAGATAAATATGGAAAGGGAACAATGCGATTGCTGAGCAGCAACTTCCCATTTTCTACACCTCTCATCTCTAATCCTCTTCAGCATCGCTCCTGAACTGCCGCTCCTCATCTGAATGAGCAAGCAGACCTGAGGAACAGTCTGATATTACACTGCTGTGTCTCTTTCCTTTGCTATTATCACCATCAACACAGCTTCTGCCCACACCTTAGCAAAGGGTTTAACTGCTAACCCTGCCCCTTTAATATCAGCTGCTTCACTCGCTGCATAAGATATTAGCATGAGTCAACCTAGGGTTTAGTTATTTTGACAGATAACTGGATGTTATCAATCTCTAAAGTCAAAAACTCTCCTGATCTGAATATAGATCCTTGGGAACAAGAGCCATCACATTCACTCACATGCAACCTTTGTGAAAATGTTGCTCGGCAGATGATGATGATGATGATGATGACGCTGCGACACGGGTGCCTGATGAGTGCATTTGCAATACAAGAAATCCACAGAGGATTATAAAACAGTGAGATTTTTGTTTTCAAAAGAAATCATGCACCGTCTTTGTTCACCGTGGAAAATACCTTCGTCTTCGTCACCGTCGTTTTCCGACAAATCTTCGCCCTGTTTTTTTGCATGGGCCCCTGTTGTTGAAGCGGGGAGAGAAACATAGAGACGCACAAAGAAATTCAAAATAGCATGTTTGGAAAAAAAAAAAAAAAAAAAAACAAATGGGGTCGGGGGAGGGGGGAGAGGCATTTCATTGAGAGCACCATAGGAAGAAAACAATGTTCATTTAAATACAATCCAAAAGCACACGTTCAATTTTCTACACGAGGCACATAGCTATGACAGAAACATAAATCATTCATTTTGGATACAAATTTAATGGGCTTACAGTGAGTCATATAAGAACACAGCTTTTAAAATTTTATTTGTACAAAACTAACCTGTTAATGCAGCATATTCAACTCAGAGTCACACAACACTGACATTTTCAGAAAGTAAAGTTTCAAAGTGATCGGCGGAGGGAAATCAAGATACTGTGTTTGAGCAGCTAAACATTCATTCTGACATTTTAGTTGGTCTTTGGAGGATTTTTATGAGAGTTTAGATTTTATGGAGATTGGATGCTGACTGGTTGAAAAACACTGCTAATAAGGAGTCAAACTGATTTTTCTTTTGGTTTCTTTTTTTTTTACCATCAAGAGGTGTGTTGGAGGCTGGCATATTTATATCTAAGTATTTATGTAGGATAAGGTCTGATGTTGGTTTAAAACACAAGCATTTGTCTGATTCTGCAAATGTCTTTTAGATTTTGAGGGATTTATGTAAAGCTTTCTTTAATATTTAATTGGACCAACATGTTTCTTCTGACAATATTTTGGAATGGCCAGAATCTATTAAGAAGGTTAAAGGTTAGTTTTAGGGTGATGGAAAGGAGGTCTTCTGATCTCAAAGTCTTGGGCTCATCATCAGCGTTAAATCATCAAAACACCAATGGAAACATAAAAAAGCTGATCAACAATTACAATAATGCCAATACAGACTTCTCCTTTATTTTTTATTAAGAAGTGGAAAAATATAGTTTACATTTCATTTCTTTATTCATCTGAAAAATGATACTCCTTTTATGTCGTCTTATTGGGTTTTGAGAAATGTAGCTCTCTCTCTCTTTCTTTTTTCTTTTTTTTGGAAACAATCTCCTTGGTTGAATGAAAACAATTTGCAGGGGTTTGAAGAATTTGGTGACTTAGTTGTAGATCTGAAATGAAAAAGGATGATCTGTTCATTGATGTGTGTAGTGGTGGTATAGTGCTACAATGTTTCTTTTTAGTTTTTTAAAAGGAAACATTGGTCAAAAAAGTGATTAACTTTTTTTTTTTTTTTCCCCCTCGGCTTTGACTATTCACAGGATTTACAAATAACCTTCGAAGGCGTCCTGTACCCATCAGGAACATTTCTTTTAGGCCGTTTTGATTACAGGTAAGAGGTTAACTCCTCAGAAATGCAACCAGATGCCATCAGATTGGTATCTAGGAAGACAAGATAAACCCTTCAGGCAGAGTAATGTTTTCAGTCCTTTTCCGAGTTGTTCTCTTGGTTGGTGGTAAGGATGCAACAGTCGTGCTGTTACCATCTGAGGATGTGACAGATCTCTTTGTCTTGGATGCAATGTCAAAGGTGCATTCATTTAATCACTGCGATGGGATAAGTTTTAAGATGAGCAACATTGATGTCACCAGCCATCATGAATTATGTTATGAATTTTGTCCTTGTGTTGTGGGGCTGCAATAATGAAAAATCTACCCTTTGAGTCTTTTCTTCACTCATCATTTATAGCTGGGAATGATTGCTTGTTGCCCAACGCCTGCAGCCAAAAGGCTTTAGAATACCAATACCAGTTAGTAAGTTGACTTACTATCAATCCATGTATGCAACAGTCTATCCATCTCCTGACAGGAATATAAAGAAATGTTATTTTTGGAGATGACCTTTCATCCAACACCCTGTCAGTTTACATTTTCCACTTGAACAGCGCTTAATACAGTAGATCATAATGCTGTCGGTGATTTTGAACTTGTTCTCCGACGCATTCTCGACAACAGCAAAAAGTATGAATCAACATCAAATCTCACAGGCGTATTGACAAAAAAAAAAGAAAAAAAAAAAGAAGAGCTAATCCTCTCATTATTAAAAGATGCCTACATGGAATAATATTTTAATAACAGAGTTGGGTTTGACCCTTTGCTGCAGCTTAAGTCGCTGCTGCTAATATCAATTAAAAGATAATTGAAAATAGTTTTCTCTTGGAAAACTCTAGTTGCTCTCAGTGTTTGAAAACATTTCCTCCGCTGCCGTCGAAATTATTAATTTGATAGCTTGAGGAGTCATAATCATTGGGGATGATACCATTAACCACACAAAGGCTGTCCAGTGGTATAATTTCAGTAACTATGACATGTTTTCTTTCCCCGTATGCATGCTCTGTGTTCACAGACTTGTTCTGTAAATCTTCCCCATTTTATTTTATCCACTGTAAATCTTGCATGTGTCACGCACCATGTGTGTGTTTTATGCACCTTATGTGCCGCATGTTTGCTAAAGCTTTATCTTTACGGGTGCATGAGTCCACGTCTTCACTCCTGAGTGCCGTCTTATATCCCCAGTTGTCTTCTACGTTCTGAAATGACACTGTAGGTAAAATATGCTATAATGCATAATGTAAAAGGCTGGGGTGTCATGACATTTACTCACCTACATGTATTCTCTGAAGTAAAGGAACATTTTTATTCTTTGATTCCATGGCAACAGCAGTGACCTTGTTAAGTGTGTTCATCAGTTTTGCATTACCATAAATAATGCAATTTAAAGAACATCAGATGTGATACGAGCGGCAGCTGAAACACCCAGTGTTTGACTGTGACACTGAGGTTTAAATGCATCCCCTTTGTTAGTGATAAGAGTTAAAATGACTGCAGAGGATTTATGTTTCTGTGAGGCAGAGGGTTTTGGCGAAGGATAAAATCTTGTTTGTCGAACTGAAATAGCGGGATCAAACATCATAGTTATAGGATTCATTAACACGGAAGAAATAAAATATTTTTTTTTTCTTCTTTTTGGTAATCAATGCATTTATTTTTGTTGCTTCCAAAAATAACAGCCAACCTAGTTTTGTGCTTGTATTAAAATACATGATGAACTCATTCCAGTTACAGCTTTATTGTGTAAATCGAAACAGGTAGAGAAACAATTGATATATTTTATGTGTGTGGGTGGAAGGGTCACCCGCCAGATAACACACTTAAACCTTTATTTTAAAGAAATCATTCAAAAATGTAAATAAATGCATACATAAGACATTTTTTAAGTTTAAATTTGTTTGAATTTCAATAGCTTCATCCTGTAATTCTGGATGAAAGTTTCTCATTTATGTTTGACATTGAATAAATTGAATAAATTGTTTCTACTTCAAGCCAGTTGGATTTCTTTAAAATGTATTTCTTCTTGCTAAATGTCAGAATAAAAAGTGGTAGATTTCTCTAGAAGAAGAAGAAAAAAAAAACATCTTTAGAAGTCTGCATAAAATATTTGGCGTGACAGTGCAGTGTTTTAACATTATCTGTTGCACAAGGCAAAACAAAATGTATTTCTGAAGGGCCACGGTGAACGAAAAGGTTTCAAATCGGTCCTAATATGTTAAAGTGGCTGTTCTAAATTTTGCCCGACTAAATTGCACAGAGGTGGTGAATCAATCAGGAACAACTTTGTTGTGCATGAATTAAATCCCTCAGAGCTCTGAGATATCATGTCTCTCACTGTGCGTTTCATTCGATTTCCTCTAAAAAAAAAAAAAAAAACGATTAGTTTTTATTTTACAGACGACTGAGAAGAAGAGGATTAAATAACATTTGAAGGCCTGTCTGTTTTGTGCTTCGGTTATTAATTTTTCTGTATAATAGTTTTTCTTTCTTTTTTTTTTTCTTTTTTTTACCAGTTTTTTAACCTTACTGCTTGGCATTACAAATTGTACTTTTATTTTTTTTTTCTTTTGTGAAACAATGTTCCATCAACAGCATTTTATCTGTAACATTATGTCGTTTTCACAGGAACTCATTAAAAGAAGCCTAATCATGCAAATAGATTCAATTATTGCTGCGAGTCTTGTGCTACTGACATGGCTAAACAATGGGTTTATTGAGCGATAGAGTTTCAGACAAGCATAGATTAGATGGCAGGTGTTGACAGGGAAGCTCTGTCACTTTGAATTTTGCAGTCTCTGAGCCTGAGCGTGTACGTGAGCATCCTAACCTGAAAACGAAAACGTGTGACTTCTGTATACGAGTCAAGCAAAGCGGAGCGAGCCAATATTTGACCTGGACGCTTTTAAAACGACGCAACAGCGGAAAAGTGTGACACTTTTCAAATAAATAAATAAATAAATAAATAACGAGGAGAGGAGCTTGTGCACAGACACCCTTAGGGAGTCAAAATTTGCATCGTATCAAAAGTAGGTAGCATCTTGAATAACATCAATTGTTTTGTGTTCCTTTGACAGGATTAATAGAAAGCTGTCACACTTATCTGATCAGGAGCAAAGACGCCACATAGACGGGCCTGCTTCAATAAAAGGCATTGAAATGCAACATTTCAGCAGGATGAAATCTCACACAGACAGCATTGTAGTAATTGGCTAAAGAGGTTTACGCGAACGGACCAAGGCATGCGCGCACACGAACTGGCACGCTCAAACACATAAATACGTAGGGAGAGTGCCCTCAGACTCCAGAGACTTCTGGACTGAATCCACAATTCACTCAATACGTCGCGGAAGGGCTGAATGTTAACTGCCTTTCCTTTTACTGCAAAAAGGTTCACTGACAATAGATGGGCCTCGGAGTTAAATATCAGAAAGGTCAGGATGTGGAAAGAGACTTTGTGAAATGTTGCGGCCTTGACAATTCAGAGCAGTTATATTCAGTCTCTAATCCTCAGGTGGCCACTTCTCTCTCTGCCTAGATTTGTTTCTCGCATTTAGTGTCTCGCTCTTCTCCTTCCCTCTCTGTATGACTGCCTTTCCAGTCTGTCTGTCCTTCTCCATCTCGCACAATCTGTCTGCCGGTGCAGAGGTTAAGGAACAGCTTGGGAAGGACACATGAGAGAGAATGATGGAGAATGCAGCTAAAAGGTTAAGGATGCTGTAAACCTGCGGTAAAGGACAGCCAAAACTCACACTGCGCCACAGTTGATTCCAACATAAAAGGAAAGAAAATTCCTAATATGTGTAAAGAATGCAACAGGAAACGAGCCGAACAATTGTCAAAGGCAGACGCGCGAAAGGTTGCACACATACAAGGTTGAATTTTTAGTAAGGCGTGATTACAAAATATGCAAGAGTCTTGCTTAGAAAATGTTTAATGTGAAAAAAAAAAAAAAAAGTTCTGATGAGATCTTAAAGATGTATGCAAAGCATTATTTCAGAAATAGGGCTTATGTATTTTTACATATTTTTTTTGAAAAAAAGAAATATTTCTGATGGAAAGCCTGGGCAGTCATGGTGAGGAATTTAAAGTCACCATAACCCCAAGTAATTTGGTGCTGAAATCTACAACTTTTCCATCAAACGGAGGAAATTGTTTTAGCACCTTTTAACAAGGAGCAAGAGAAGGTGATGTAAGGAGGATATTTTCCTCTCATTTTCATTTTTTATTTTTTGCTTCCCGATGCCAGTAGCTAACTGAAATAAGATTCCTTGAAAGCACTTTCATATTGTTTACATGGAATTAGAGAAATTCGACTTTTCAGACACAATTTCCCGCAGAAGAAAATCTAATTATGCTCAGGAAAGCAATGGAGCGCCAGCCGTCACTCTTGGATAAAACGCTGCTAGCTGCACTTGCTAGGCGCAGTCGTCAAGCTACGAGCCAGACGACTGTGCATAGCATTATGACAGAACGTTTCTGTCATAATTCCTACAAGTTTTGAGTCCTTCAAATGGTTATCCAGAGGATGTGTTGGAATGACTGGAGTTTCTCTGACTGTGTTTTATACATTATGGTAGCACCTCCCCTCCCCTGCATGTTGACACGCTCTGACAATCAGCTGGCTAGAAGAAAGTCTATTTCATTTTCCTTGTCTCACAAGAAAGAAAAAAAATTGTGTTCTTTAGAAAATGTTTTGGTCACAAAACACAGAGAATCACGGTGTAGAAACTTACTTGGTAATTCTATGATTTGAATATCGACTGAGCAGCAGATTTCAAGCTGACCAGAAAACTATTAACCAATTTTTATCAGGTGTTTGTACTTGTCTTACCCTAAATTTTTTTTCTAGATTTTTGCTTAAGTCTATATTACAAAGTCAACATAACAATGAATAAATGTAATTATAGATTATGATATCAAAACTTTACAAATCAATATCGTTTTTTAGCTGCAATAAAAAAATAATTGTTTATCGGTTTTAAATAAAAGCAATAAGATCATGTTGCATATTTTGGTTGCAAAGATTATCTAAATGCCATTAAGCTGCTGTATTTTTACATATAATCGTCTCTTATTATGTCGATCTCTTACCGACACATGATTATTAAGAAGTCACTCTGAGTGACATGTTCCAGTGTTTTCCTCTCTGAACGAGCTTTAGGACTTCTCGGGCTGCTTCTGCTGTACCTTTAACACTTGGGGAAAAACAAAAAGAAAAACAGACTGACAGGGCTGACTGGAAGCTGGACAGCAGCAGCAGCAGAAGGTTCTCAAAAAGGCTGAACAGGAACTTCCTGCTGTGGTCACATCTTGCATCTTAAGTGAATATTATTGGATTTGCTATTTTATAAATCAGTTTTCCTTCTGTGGTGCTAAATGGTCAAAAACAACAATTTCATGTACTCATAGGAAGAAAAGTCCATAAGGATAATGTTTGTGTTGATTTTATGGTGAATCTGCTTTGCTGTCAAGTCAGAGAAGCTGTTTTTTCTTTTGTTCCTGCTTCACTGGAAAGTTTTTAGCCCCTGTCTGCTTGGCGTACAGATTTCCTCGGCAGGACTCCGGGAGTGGCCCATCCTTCCCTGAGGCGAGTCTGAGTCGGCCAACCAATGGGATTAGCATGGTGTGTTACTGTTTGCCATGGCCCTCGTGCAGTCTAACCGGGACTGGAGGCTCCTCTGTAGATTTCCCAGCTCTCTAACAACTGGAGGTCATGGGGAAAGTGGAAAGAATGTCCAGTGTTTCTGCTGGGGTAGTTAATCTACAGGTTTGGCAGCTGGCTGGACCATTCAGCACTGGCATGGAGCTGCTTAAAAAAAAAACAAAAAAACATGGCAGCTTGCAGCCTATGAGAGAGCTGCATGGGAATGATAGCTGGACGCTCCGAGTCGAGCCAAAACCTAAAACAAGATTTTATGTTTCAAAATAGACCCGTGATACGGGATAAATTTAGAAATGAGGAAGGTTGATCTTAGAGTGTCATCCAAAATATAGTGCAGCTCGGAGAATAAGTGACTTTGTAGAAGATTTTCCAAGCTAACGACAAAAACTAAGATGAGTCTTGAGTTAAAAATGATGCACTATTTGTACATTGTATGCACCCAGAACACAATTGTATGTGATTTTCAGAATTACCCCTAAGTGGAGTTCTCATCAAAAAGGATGTGTTTGTGGTAATCAGCTTTAAAGTTTGACAAACAATTTAACAGACAACTGTAAATCTTTCACAGATAAAGACGGTGCAACTCTGGGTTTTTCCTCTCCTCGGACAAAATATTGGCCCATCTCAAACCATATCTGGCACTCTCAGCCGAACAGTGCTTAGCTGTGTCCCTGCACATCATTACCCGCCCTCCTCACTCCATTCACTCTAAACTCAGGGTAGGAAAAATGACTGAGTGATATGACCAAGGCTCCAGCGTCCCCACAGCTCTGTCACTGCTCTTTGCTCGGAGCACTTAGTGAAAAAGGCCCCTTCAAAGGGACAGAGTTTGGAGGGGGGCCAGTGGCGCTGATGCTGCACATTAGATCACCTGACCTCAGGCGCTGCTTCTCAGGACATCTGTTTAGGTGATGCGGTGCTGGTCTTGTAAAAGACAGAAGATAGTAGCTGTGTGAATGACATGTTTGGCTGTGTGATCATCAAAATTATTTGTGGACTGAAGAAAAATGCTCTCTTTGCGTCTGTTATATGGAAATTAGTTGCAAAAAGTTCAGCTCCACTGGTATGAAACTTTTTTTTTTGTTTTTTTGCTTTAAGTATTGTATTATTGCATAATATATTATTGCATCATTCTTTTTGTTACTGAGCCCATCTTTGATCTTTTTTCAGGGTTTCCTTCGGGGTAATGGGTGACAATAAGCCTAATCTTTAATATCCAAGAATCCAAGGGCTTTCTAAGAGGAAATTAAAAAAAAAAGCTCAGCAGAGTTTTGGGGTTGATCATAAGAATAAGCATTTAAAATATGTATATCACTACTGAACATGCACAGCGTGTATGACTCTGATTCATTAAGCAGGTTAACACCAAATGCTTCGCAAATAAAATCCGTCTTCAGATCGGTGGCAAATTAATGGGAAGTCTAAGTCTTGACAACATACTGCTGGCTCAATAGTATTCAAGGCTCTTGAATGTTTTCACATTTTCTCACGTGAACGTAAATTATCAGCTGGATTCAGGTTTGGACTTTGAATAGGCCACTCTAGCATACAAATATGCTTTTCTCCAACCATACATAATCTAAAAGGTTGGATTTTGGTCTCACCTGACTAGACCAAAATTGTGGCTTAGCAACATCAGCTACATATTCTTGGCCATTTTCCAGTAAGGCATTTGAAACTTAATGATCAAAATATTGAAATTATGTTTGTTTGTTTTTTGTTTTTTTTTACTTCACAATTAGGTGCTAATTGTTGTAACATTGTAAAAACATTCAAAGGGTTTGAACACTTTTCCAAGGTAATGTAATAGAGCGATCACCTTGTACTCTTTTATTGATGATTTCTATGCTAACGCCTCACTCAGTGAAACACCCACAGGGAATAAGGTTCCACTAAAGGTTTTATAAACACCAGTAAAAACGAAATCACTACTCTTCGACTCTTGAACATTGCAGTTTTGTAAAACACACCTCAAAATGGCATCGCTGTAGTTAAGGGCACATGATTTCTACATTTAAGAAGTGACTGAGTCATTAACCAATTAAGACTTTGCTGCACAGACTTGTGGCTGTCATGACAACTTGAATTGAGATCCGAACTTCGTCACGACAAACATTCTTCACCAATCAGGAGGCAACATTTCCACATAGCAGTAGACAGACCAACTTTGTAGTTAGGATCTCGCTCGTTTAAAAATTTGCACCAGGATTTTTCGACCAGAATAAGATCTGGATAAGATCNTCATAACCTTGGCTAATACAATCATATAGTTTCTTTACATTATTGAGAGGTTTTAAAATACTTTTGTGCGTTTCAAACTACACCCGATTTCTCATGTCATTCCTGTATTGAAAGAAGACCCATTTCTATTTGCCTTTTTTTTTTCACAAAACCGAAATGTTCAAACGTAAATGAAATTGATTTGTCTTAGATGTGTGAAATTAAAGCAACTGATTTCACACGTCTATGAAAGTCCTGCAAGATAGTGTTTACATTTTTTTTTTTTTTTTTTGGCAGAGACTGAAATTTCACTCACATTGAGCATCTTTTGGAATCAGTAAGTTTCCCAGTCTCTCCTCTAATAAAACACAGAATGAAGGAACATCTTGGAAAAACTCCAATTCCACTTTTTCTATAAAGTCCAATAGATCTTTTAATTTTCACAAAGATTAAAGCTTGCATTTTTGATAAGCACATTATGCTATTATTATCTTAATTTGTCACCTCTATGTATTTGCAAACACACTCTCACATGCAAAATTTCCACATTAAATCGAATTACAACAAATTTGCCACAGGCCAAAAAAAAATTAGCTTTTCTTATGAAAAATACAACAATATTACAAACTTAGATTGTCATCAGCAAAAAAAAAAATCTATGGAGTTAATAACATACCAAAATAGTGACATAGAAAACTTTTGATAAACCATTTTCTCATTACCATACACATGAAAGATAATTGAAAATTTCTAACTGGAAGGGAAATATTAAATAGATATTTCTGCGTATATTCCACATCTGGGACTAATTCAGAAGCAGGAGCGCCTGAAGGGCCAGTCTGTCTCTGACAAAATTGGTTTACCAAAGCAGAATGAAGGAATGAAGTGGGCACCGTGAGGGCAGTAGCTGCCTTCTGCCTCTGTGGAAATCACTGGCAAAGGTCTCCCAGTTGAAAGTGAATCTTTGCAGTGGCACAAAATACGCTCAGGATCTTAATGTAAAGCATACATGTTGCCTTCAGGCACTGGCAGAAAATTATCCCTCTGCGGTTACTAGCGATAACTTAAGCTATTACCAGTGAAAAAAAAAGGGCTGTTTCTCTGTGGCTGTGTGTAAGAAACCACCTTATGCATAGATTAATGTTCCGATTGCGCCGAGAAAGAATTTTGAATGTTAGTTCATATTAGCTCAATGTTTAAGGCTCCAATTCTTCCAGTTGAAATATTTGACAAATGACTCAAACCCAGCACTTGTGCTTCTGAATTAACAACAGCTGCATTTCACCTAAAGGGGGAAATCTGAACGATTTGAAGAGGGGTTCTGTGCAAGAGCTACCAATAATGATAAAGAACAAACAAGTTTTGTTGCAGTCAGATCCAGTAACAGATATCCAATTTATAAAAGTAAAAACCGCAAACCAGTGCTACGATAGTGTGCTGTAAACTTCTACACGTCTTTCATCCAATCGTAACTTAGTTCTTTTCTCAGCCAGAACAGCATTAATGTTACCTAAAAGTTGTGTTGCGAGGCCTCTGGTTGTTTCAGTCTGCTCGCTCAGCCGAGGCAACTGCAAGCCAGTAAAACTGAGGGACTACGACATTTTTCTGGCGTGATAATATCTGTTTCAGCTAGAGCAGACCGAGGAAGAAATGTTGGCTCTAGAGACAGAACGCAGGAGCAGAGCGAAGAGAAAACGAGAACTCCAGCGAGAACACAATCTACCTGCCGGTGCGGATGAAACGACTGTATTCTGCTGCCATCACATCCCGACTGCTGTTTCTGCCATGAAGGGAACTTGGCAAGGACATTGACTTCACGGTCTATCCAGCAAGGATGTCAGTTTGACAAAGCCTAGGTTTGTATCGCAACATCCAGACTTCCTTTGTGTTCCTAGATTCTGGTGTTTTAATAAGCTTCTTGGATTTTTCAGAGGATTAATTGAAAGAAACATCCAACACCAGAGGGGATGGTCCAAAAGTTAGCTTCACAGCTTCACTGGACTTAAATTTGGGAGAAATTTGATTCTCAGCCGATGTGATAATCAGGTAGTTTGCTATCAAGTCACTTTCGCCCAGCTACGCACGATGAGAGTGGCAGAATAAATTACAGCTTTTCATTTGTTTAGTTTGAATACAGTTGCTAAAACATGAATTAATTACGTTTCAACCTATAGTGGATGTGACTTTAAATTTTCTACTGATTGTTCGAGTAGGAACCTTTGTGCAATTTTTGTTCAATTTTTCCGACTTTGCACCACTCCCCTGCATTGAACTTCCACTTCAGGTAAAGCTATAATAGCCGGTAGCTACTTCACAGTACCCCACTTCATAAAAAGTTACATTTTCAAAATAAACTTCCCAAAACGTCACAAATTAAAATGTACACATTCTCAACCCAGTGTTTATTTAGGGACCATATTTCTCAACTCTTGGCTCACATTCACACATCGAGACAAAAGACAAACACAACTTACGCACACTGACATACACAAACTGGAATCAAGCACTTACTCAACCCTCACACTTATGTCAAGGTTGATTTGAGTCACAAGGCCCACATTTTTCCCAATTAGCACTTTGATTTTGGAGTTGGTAGATGGTGATAGGAAGCATGAATCACTCTCTTCACTCTTTCATTTCCTTCCCTTTCGTTCCATGTTGCTTTCTTTTTTTTGTTGTTTTTACATACCTCCTTTTCTACATATTTTCTTGTTGGGTTTCCTCGCACATTCCTTGGATATTCTTTTGACTGTAAAATGAATGGAAAAACTACAAAATAACAGAGCGCTCTGGAACAGAACCCAGGTGACATGCAACAGCTGAGACTCGTATTCTCCCTTTTTTTTCCCCCTCCTCCCACCCTCACTAGACTTTTATATCAACGACAAGAACAACAGAGGTCCTGTTGAAAAAAAAAAAAAAAGTAACTGGGGTGTTGCTGCAGAAATATTCTGAAATGGTGGAATGAATTTGCTGCACCTTGGGACAAAAGAAGCCCATATTCACATGCACTTCTATTTAAGACCCATTACAGCCACACAGAGGACAGGCTGGTTAAACTTTCCGAAACTTTTCTGCCGTTTTTGGCATTGCCCATTAGATTTATGTGAAATTTTTCTGTATGGCTCTCCTTTAAGTGGTGAGTAGTGAATACCGTTTAAGGAGTCAATATCCACAAATAATAATGATAAAAATAAAAATGCTTTTTGTGCATCCTAATATTCTACTTTTTCTGCTTAATAGGAAGCAAACTGGACAAAGGAAGGAGAGTAAAGGGTCTTACATAGATCAGGCTGATGCCACAGGCTTCTCATGTACCAGACAGAATATTTCACCAACCCTACAGAAGATCATTCACTTATGAGGCAGGCTACTATATAGGTCATATCCCCAGAACAAGTCAAGACAGTGAGGGCAAAGAAAAGGTGCATCGAGTATTTCCAATCCGTCTCTTGGATTAAATTTGCTTTTCTTTCATGTTTAGTCATATTGAGGAGTCATTTAGTTGTCAAAAGAGGAACTTCTAACATTGGCATGGAAGGGGAGAGTTGATGAAAAGACTAAGAGGAAGATCTAATCAAGATGGAAGGCTGAGCTAATGAACACGTACACAGCATGCGCCAGACAACAGGTCATGCTCTGCTCGAAAAGGAACAAAAAGGTGACACAGAGTTTCTGAGATAGGACAGGAGGAGTGGGAAGCAGAGACAGGAGAAAAGAGGAGGACAGTTTTGGATTTCATACTCGACACACTCACCATCCTCCGTTGGAACATAGATGTTTAGGTAAAGACAGTCTTCGTGCTGATCCTGTATGTACGTGGTAACTATATCCAGGTTAAAGGTGAACCATATTGGCATCATGATCTCTGGCACTGCATTGTGAATATTCTGGGGGCAGACGGGGGCGAAGTGGGTGGCGTTTTTGATCCCCGACCAGGAAGAAGGCGGCTCTGGGGGCATGAAGCGCTTCTCTCCCACGGGCGGAGCCGCGTAGGGGACCCCCAGGTACTGGTCGACGGGCCCCAGGATCTCACTCGGTAGGGGCACCCTCACCCCGCGGAGCTTCCCGTACTGCGTGTTCACGGTGGGGTGGTAGTTCTGACCTCGCAGGGCCGCGAAGCACCAGCAGAAGCTTAAAACCCACAAGGACACGCTGAAATTGGTGCAACTGTGGACGCCGCGCCAGTTCTGCAAGGGGAAACGATTTCTCCTCGGACAAAGCCACATGATCCCTGTGAGCGAGAGCGAGCGTAGGTGACCAACATACAAGCCGGGGCACGCCCTTCAGCAAACACTCAGGCTTGCCGCTAACCCCTGTAATCCAGCCTCCGGAGGGACAGTCATCAGCTGTGATATAGAAGCCCACCAGCTTAGAAATGATGAGAAACAGCCGCAGATATGCAGGTCCTCACTCACTCGCCTCCCAGTGCGCTCGTCAGATCTTCCAGCCGGCGCTGCAAAGGGAAGAGGACAGGAAAATTAGTGCAAGTTCCCTGACAACCTACCATTTTTAGCCAGTCATTATTATTGACTCTGGGAGTCCTTTTCTGTCATGGTATTAAACAGTTCACACAAACATGGCGTGGCTCTTAGTGCTATCATCAATCCATAATATAATTAAGTGTGGTGCAACCTGCCAGGCTGAGGCCTGAGGATGCTCATAAGACAACTGGTATGGGGAAAGGCATTAACTGTCAGCAGGTAATTATCCTTCACTTTATACCAAGCCAATTATATTGCTGTGCATAGTTATACCCTTTGAACTTTTCCATCATCTGCCACCTCACCACAACAAACGTCAATGCATTTAATTGGAGTTTAATGTGATACATTCACAAAACGAAGAACATATGAGTATAATGGCAATTGTGAATGTTTTTTAGTTAAACAAAAGGAAAAAAAATACAAATCTGAAACGTTTTAGCATGCATTAACCCTTTTTTACTCAATAGGGGTCAAAAGAAATTTGAGTCATCAACGCCTTGAAATTGGGCCTTTAAAAGCTCCTGCTCCGTCTGAAACTCTGTCTTCAGGAAGTCATCACAGCAGCGCTCCTCTATTGACCCTTCAAAAATGTTTTCACCAGCGTTTCACTGAGAAGTAGCTCCTATAATGAGCTCAGCAGATCCACAGTTCCACCAGGTGTTTGCTAATTGCTGCTGGCTAGTCTGTAGGACTTGACCGGGAGAGTAGCGCGAAGGGCTGCTCTGTGATACACAAGCTTGGAAACTGCAGGTCTGAGGAGGAGCCTAGTCCTTAAGGCCGTACTCGGTGACGAGCTGAATAGTCGGAGATAAAAGGATTTCTGAAACACGCATGCAAGATTCAAAGTAACATTGCACGTTTTTGTTGAGGGAATAACTTCAAAATATGTTGTAAAGCTCAAAAGAGTTGATTTTATATAATACTGCCCCTCTGACAGTATGTGCTTAAATCCTGAAGTGTGAACCAATCACTGAAGACTAATAACATAAAGTTTAATGTCCTGTGTAATGACACAGAGGCTATAATTTCTTCATTTTCCTTTTAATTTTTTGTACAAAAGAGGATAATGGAAATGACATTTTACCCCTCTGGTTTGCTCTCACAGGTGATCACGCTATGGGAAGAACGCAGGATGGGGCATCTAGCTGCAGGCAGCAAGGCTACCTTTGGTGAACGCGTTGTACTGTAAATGCTAATCAACAGTCCCGTGGTGCAAGCTGTGGTGCCAGGACTAACAGATTCCCACACTTGCTGATCAATTTTCAATTTCTATGGCTTAGGGTCCCCCTCAGACTTGCGTGCCTACTGCCGAGTTCACTCTAATAAACCACAGAGAAGAAAAGCCAGCATTTAGAAGGGGATATTGCATTCCAAAATGACTGTGTAAATGATTTATAATGTATCAACAGCCGTTGCAGGGCACGCAACCAGTGAGAGAAAAGCAATCCTGACGTCCCTGAAGGTGCTGTTATCGCTGCAGCAGCGCGTTGCCAGATTACCTACTGGTGGCATACACTCTCTCAGCTTTAGATAAAAGAGCCCTCATTTTATTTACAATACATACATATATTTTGTTAGTGCTGTAGATGGTTCCACCTGCTCCGAAACCTCTGCAAATGGAATATTTGCCGTGGACAATACGGCTTAGAGAAGCCGACAAAACCAGCACCTGCTATGTTATAATACATGAAAAGCCATCCATATCCAATCTGGGGACTACAAGGCATGAATTGCTGGGGGCAAAGGGCTGACAAAGCCTTCAAAATGCTAGAGAAGTCATACTGACAAAGTGCCTCCCCGGCTCAGTGGGATTCCTGTCGCAGAGCCAAAAAACAGACTTGTAGACTTTAGTGTCGTATCCTTGTGTTCAAAGGATTATGCACTAAAGCAACGGAAACATTTAATTCCTGCTTATGTGTCTGTACAATACTCGAATATGAAATAATGCAGAATCCCAGCACTTGTAGGGAACGCCGTTCAATATGAAAAGATCTTTGAAAAAAAAAAAGAAGCGAAATAGCACCTAGCAAACATCTGCAACAGTCTATCAGTAAATATTACCATCATAAACAGTAAAGACTCATATTTTTTAAATAATTATTTACCAGGGTTGGACAATATCTGGGAAATATTTAGCTGTGATAGTACAGCTAAAATAGCAATGACAAAATTGAATATGATTAACCCACATTTTCTTATTTCTTTCCTTTTTTTCTCAGTTACGCAGCGTACACACCGCTTTGCACGAGATTTAGATCCTCCGTAATGAAGGGCAGGTTGAGTGCGTCTAACTTGCACACATATATTATTTAAATCCATTCCTTTGCGATTGCAATTTGACACACACTGTTACTGGGATACCAACTGTGACTTGATGTATTTTGCAACTAAATTGTTCGTACCTGCCAATTTAAATCAAAACAACGCATTTAGGTAAAAAAGAAAACAAGTCTTTCAAAGCACTCCAAGTGAAATTGAAATTGCTCATTAGTGAATCGTTACCCACCACGTGTGGCCATTTTGTCCCTCTTGTGTTAAAGTGTGTTATTGGAGAAAAAAAAAAAACGGTCTATATAGAAATAGAAAGGTTTAGAAAAAAATAATCTTACAGTACATTTGTATTTATCCTGTTAAAACCAGATATTTACACCGTGTGAATACACATGTAACCTTTCTTTCTTTTCAGATTGAAAACTGAACCATTCCTGCAGTCAGTTTGGATTAGCAAATCGTTCTCTATTTGCTAAAGACTGTAATGCTGAGAAAGATGCTTTTCTTAGAGTACAAGTAGACCTAATTCTTAAAATTGTCATATGTGAAAACAAACAAACATTGTTTTGGGGCATCCAGAACAGATTTCTGTGGTCTACCTTCTATGGTTTTTGCCGATTCTTCTGAACCTTTTATGTTAAGCTGGTTTGATCCCCGTCATCTAGATTACATTCCCTGTCACAAAATCCCACTGCTTCTTTTAAAAATACACTATCAAAGCAGATTATGCAACAATTAAAAAAGTACGATCAAAACAGTGTGAATATCAGCCAACAGCCCCGACTTTTTATCGACGGAAAGTGCTAAGACTCTATATGAAAGGAAAATTTAGATAAAAAGACTCTGAAGCGTGTGAAGCGTAAAAATTTCTGTATGCACGAAGACTGCAAAAATATTTTTGTTATGAATCTGTAAGACGTCTCTCTGTTCCACATTTGTCAAAAAGAAGAGGTGATGCAACGCAGTGGTAAACACACTGCTCTCCAAGCTTTTAGAAACGCAGCTAAAATAATTAAATATATGTTAAATTTTAAAATTATAAGTAATGCGGAACAAACTTCAAGCTTGTAGAACATTTATTTCTTTTCTGTTCTCAATCCAATATAAGGGTGGTATTTTTTATTTTTTTAACTTATCAGCGTCTTCTGAATATCCGTCCATCTGTCCGTTTCATGTATTTAAAGAAGTAAGAAATATTAACATTGTATTTAAATCACAGTGATGATAGTTTCCCAACTCCAGGCAGCTCCTTTAAATCTCGAACCCAACCACATGTTTTAGATTGCCTGAGGAAACAAAACTCTAAAACTAATAAAGCTGTTCTGATTCATATTTCTCACGTACATGCAGTAAAACTAGCAAGAAAAACATAAGAGTGCATCTTGTTGGCAGAGGGTTTTCTGTACCCCCAAACCTGACCCAATTCCTCTTAAAAACGGTTCATACATTCAACTGAAAAACAGTGAGCTCCTTTAAGAGCTGAAATATTACCAGTTATCTCATAAACACACAGTATGTGACATTATATATCTTTATATATATATATATATATATATATATATATATATATATATATATATATATATATATATATATATGCTACTCATATATATATATATGAGTAGCATCGGGACTTTCATTATGATGCTCCACTTGTTATAGCTTATAAAATATATAAGGTGGAAAGAAGTTAAGTGAGCTACCAAAAAGCTGATAGCACCAATGCTGTGTGCTGCATATATCTAGACTAAAAAGTAGGTTCAACATGTATGTTTTGAACTGAGCATTGCCGGAAGATAGATCCCGTGAAACCTGGCGATGTCATCATCGTGCTCTGTGGTTACTCTTCTGCATCTAAGATTAACGCCAAATGGATAAAACTATGAACAATTTCAAACACCCGCCAGCTTTGACTCAAAATAGGTTTCTGCTACAAACATGACGGTATTTTACAGCATCTCTCGTGGTAATGAGATGATAAAGTATGTATTAAATTTGAGAATGTTATCTTTTTGCAATTTCCAGGTTTGGTGGCATTACAATTATTATCCCAGAATGTTGTTTTATTCTGTCAGCAGGCACAATCCTTATTCTTCTGCCTTCAAGCGTCCAGCTTCCTAAAGAGGCTTTATAACTTAGAAACAACATGCTGAGATCAAGGGGTTGAATACAATCCAGCATCCAGCCTTAGTCTGTGACTCTTCTTCTCTCCTCTCTAGTTAACTTGCAAGGAACCCAGTAAGAAAGAGTAAACACTTTATAGTGACATTTGCTCTGCTTCAATTTGAATTAAGGTCAGTCACACGTTATCTGTTATGGGTTCAGCTGGTAAAAGCACCCCATATTGATCCCCCTAAGCAGCAAATACCGCATATCAACCCAAGGCCTTCAAAAGCGTACTGCTAAAAATCCATAAGCATACATATATGCATGCATTTCATGGTCCGTTCCAACTTCACATGAGGCATTTTTTCATGTTTGGATTTCCACACATCAGCAGCATGTGCGTGATAACACTAATTTGACTCACACAAACTACATCGGGTCAAACTTTCTAATCAGGACAGAGCAAGGACGCAGGACATTGTGATGAAGTGTGTGCGTGTGTGTGTGCTTGGAGGACGTGCGGCACAGAGGACTTCATCAGTCTCTTCACAAGCAGCATCTCAGAGGTCCTCTCCGCTTTGATCTCCCTACCTGCTGAAGCACTGCCAAGGGACGAAACGGTGAAAGGGAGAGACTGCATGAGCTCTCCCTCATCATCCCAGATGTATTGATCGTCTCATCACCGTGGCCTTGCAGCCCATAATAAATACAACTGGGGTGATGGAAGTAGGAGGGCGGGGGCTGGGGAGGGAGCTGGCTGGGAGAGGGCAGCAGAGGCGGGCGCTGTGCTGACTCTAAATCAGGTTATTAGCCCTTAATGCAAGATGGCACTCCAACAAGTACATGCCATTAAAGACCCTCCTCCCCAATTCTTCAGTACCTGATTAATGGGACATGTTGAATTCTGCTAGTCCAATTCCTATTCATCATTATTCAAAATGGCCCCACCGGCACAACACTTTCTGATGTCCCCCAACTGATCCCATATGCAGAGGAAAATGCACAGAGTTCATTCTTCTTTGCACACATACTGTTGCGTCGAGTCTTTATTCTCCTACAGCAGAGAGAACTGTGCATTGCAATAAAAAGTCTGAGCACACTGCCAAATGTACTCCTACGCCTCGACATCCCTTAGAGAGAGGCTGAATGGACTTTGATAAAAAAAAAGGAACAAATAAGGGTTTCTGACTAGATGGAGCATCTGACTCTCCACACTGTTATTATAGTAACTACTCCGGAACAAAGACATTCGCAAAGCCGCATTAGTGCTCCGCAACATCGAACTTCAAACGAAGCAAGCTACCCTGACCTGAAAAGGTGTAATCACTGATTACAACGGAATCAGTTGCTGTTACGTTGTTAGCCGGGCAGAATATGCAATTACAGACAGAAAGTATGACGGACACCCTGAAAAAGAAAATCTTTACATTAGCTTGTCACTAGGGGTGCAGAAATTTTGTGATTTTAACGTGCCACAGTGTTTCCTTTTTGTCTGTTTTGCAACTTGCTAACTAGTTGCCATCAACATTTAATGGCAACAAAAGTACAATCTTTATGCTTTTAAATATTGTGTCTTTGCTTAAGACTCTTATTTTGAAGTAAGAAAGAAAACACCTCTTTAGTTGTGTTGTGTTGTGTACTTAATGACATTAGCTTAAAGAAATGAGAAAATAAGATGTTGGAGGTAAGTCAGGTTTTACAACCCAAAGTCATTTAATACTGACCATGATTATGAGAGACCAAATATAAAAAAGATGTTTTAAAAGAAATTGGCTGCTTATTCTCACCTCATGCACATATTAAAATACATAATCCAGAAGGCTGAAGGTCATATAAACAAAGGATGATATTTCAATATGAAACCTGTCTACTTTGATGCCAGGGTAACCCTGATTTAATAAAGTCAGTCATGCAATTAGGGTACCATCTCCAGAGATCCTTTGTGTGAAGCAGAAATGCCCTGGCTTATGTAGTTATCCAGTTTCTTCATTTGTTATGCCTGCAATGCTAAGGCAGGACAGTGTAAAACGCACCAGGAGAAGCAAATGTTCCACATTCATCAATTAAAACAGAAAAAATATTTGTTTATTGGGGATACAAGTTATTGATTAATGAATTAATTTAAAGTTGAATGATCTTAATTTAACTGATAAGTGGCCATTTTCTTTATTTTTTTTCTATCAGCATGATTTTCTCACAAATTAAAGTTACATATATTTATAAAATATAACAAAACAGAAACCTATTAAGTTGACGAATAGAAAACACCCCGAATCCTTAATTCCCCATGAACAGAGATGTAAAGCTATCATTTAAAGACAAGATAACATTTAGGTCTAACATTCAGTCTGTCAGTGGCGAGATGGACACTCGGTTCAGCTACCTTGCTTGTTGCCGCCCGTCTACGCAGATGGTTATGGTTGTTCATGTCAACACTTGGATACATCAACTCACAAAAGCACTCACCATTGCTTTCTCAATCAAGTTACGATTTTTCTGCTTTCCTGTTATCACACCCTCGCTTCTGTAGCACCTCAGTAGTTTTTGTTTTAGAAGTTGATTCTGCTTTGAAATACAACACGGCTGCATGAACTACATTTTAGGCGCCTGTCGAGTATTTATATTTCAATAACGCACAAAATACATTTTGCTTCCCACACCGGACCATATCATTTTCCTGTTCTGGGTTGCCTCGCCATGATTATTTCTTTTACAACTGGCTTTGCTTAAATAAGACCAGCAGCGCCCTCTAATGGACACTGAGGGAAGGTCTGTTTAGGTGAAATAATTTTTTAACCATTGATTGACAATTAATTGTAAATCGATTATTTGTTAACATCCCTCTATCCTGTACTAAGTTTAAATGCTTCCTTGAAGAATAAAGACAGACATGTTATTCCTTTTATAGGAAACATTACAGTGAACCCATGCATCTTTATGCCTCTACTTAGTAATAATGTCACTAAAAGGACTTAAATTTTCTATACTCGATACATATTACAGAAGATGGCTTGTAATTTGTCAAACCTTTAGTCCGGCTAAAATGAAAAAACAAACAGATTTTTAGCTTTTTCAAAAATATTGCTAAAATATTTTCACATTTTTGTGAGGCAAATATGGGGGCAAAACAATTAAAACGTCAAAAAGGAAAGCCAACAATCCAATCTGATGTCATCATGCTCAGTTCTGCTCTCCAAAGACACCAATCCACATCGGGGCGCAGCTTCCATTTTGAATGAAGTGTAGCTTGTGACAAAAATTGCAATCTGCATGTGACTCAGAAATGTGGCAAGCATTTTCCTAAACTGATTGCTCAAAAAAAAAAGTACTTTAAACATATGCTTGAATACAGCGACGTCGGTGATAAATGCACACACAAACCGCACTTTAAGGCTCTCTCTTCTATATAAGCTCCTGAGCTTGATGAACAACAGCGTGCCACATTAAATCAAGGTGATTGGCATGTTTCAGAACCAACATTCACAAAAATGTCAAACCAAACTGCAGCCTCATAAAAGCTCCTGCTGGGAATGAGTGCCACTACAACAGTGAAAAATGAGGGCCTCCTTGTCCTTTCATTTGCTTTTTTCATCAGACACAGGGCCTGTGCAGTCATTATTACTTAAGAGATTTGGCATAAAATTCAAGGACAAAGAAGTAGCAGCATCTGACGGCGAATCGCTGGAACGTTTCTGATGTATTTTTTTTTTTGTACAAGCATATCGGATTTGGTGAGTATTGACTGTGCTGCTGCTTTGCATGCTGATAAGTCATCTCCATCTCAGTCCTTAACCGCTGGATGAAGGATGCCATGAATGTGACTCCTGACCAAATGGACAAGAAAACTCACAGAAGGGACTTTCTCCACTGGTACATTACTGAGAAAAATAAAATTTAACCAGACACCTCAAAGAGGCTCTGATGCAGGGGGATGATGTAAGGAATCGCGTGCATTAGTACAAGTGAGAGCCGAACATTTTGACTTGTCTGCTTGCAACTTCGACATAACTGAGGTTGGACAACAAAGTCACTACGAGGAAAACAAATGGTGGATTCATAAAACTGATTAGTCATGACCTTGTTTACCAGTTCCACAGCAAATGCAGTGACGTAATAAACAAAAAGGCAATAGAGAAAAATGAACAGACTGAAAATATGAAGGTATCTACGTAGCGCCATGAGAGAATAACCTTTTTGTGCACTCCTAGACACTCAAAGTACACAAAAAATGTATAAAAGGCTATAAAAGTGGATTTTCCGTCTTACATTCCCTTTAAATCAAAATTTACAATTAACAACATTTTTGTTCCAATTGCACAAACCTGCTTCTGTTTGTGCAATCCTGACCCTGGATAGTTTTGCATGTCTCTCCTGCACCTGGTACACAAAAGCAGTTGCAGTTTTATTTCATTCCCCTTTGGGGTGAATAAAGTATTTTTGAATTTGAATTTGAATTTGCTGAAAAAAAGAAAAAGTCAGATGCATCTATGCACAACCTTGTCCAATCAAAGCTGTCTCAATGAGCGTATCTCTTCACAATTACAATATTAGGGGACATTTTCTAACATTACAGTTTCAATAAACCGACTTCATAACTGCAAAGCGATTTTCTTGTTTTCAAGTCGTTTGGGATGTTATGCCTGCAATTGTGAAATTAATGGTGGTTGTGCTGGTGACGGGCCCAGCTAAAACCATAATGTTGTCTTTCCAAACAGATGGATGTCCCAGAAGAAATTTCATTTTTTTTTTTTTTTATAATCACCATTTCACCGTAAAATTCTTTCAGCAATTTCACTATGAAGTGTTATTGATTCTACTGTGCAAAAAAATTAAAAAAGTACTTGAGTATTGAGCATGTTTTGACTGTGGTTAGAAAGGTTTTCAATTCAATTCCGTTTTTTAAATCAATTTGGTTGGTATTTGTTTATTTTTACTATTCATTCATTTTTATGGGGGAAATTGTGATTAAAATCAAACTATTACAACATCCAAACTGTTTGTTCAAATAAATAAATTACATTTGAATTTAGTGGTTCCACTGCATTTGCAAAAAAAAAAAAAAAAAGGATGTAGTAGATGTGACTTCTGGGGCTAAAATGTGTGTTTTTTTATGTAACACAGCATGTAGTCTGATTTATCATAGATCAACAACACGCCTAAGATTGAGCAAATCCAGGTAATTGCATCATTATATACAACCTGCATCATACATATTTTATTTATGTATGCTATGATTCATCCAAATGTTGTGTCTTCTGATTGTTTGTATAATGTTTCCACATCTGTAGTGAGACGATTTTTTTTTATTAGATTTAGTGAGGAGGATCCACGCAAGCATAGCAGAGAAAATTCAGGTGATATTTCAAGCTGCTCTTCTCATCTGCTCGGCTATGAGGACAGCACGTATAACATCGCAGCACAAACATCAATTTCTGGCTTACAGTGGAATGGAGGATGGATCTTTTTCAGTCTTCTGGGGTCTTTCTCTAATAAAATTCAGGCAAGTGCAAGGAATCCGAACAGCGGCGGCACAACATTGCTTGTATAAAGCGAATCAGGCTTGAGAACCGTCATCTGAAAACGTAAAACAGCAAGTGTCCCCCCACCCGTCTTGTCTAAATGATGCTGTGAAGACAAGTCGGTCAACCCATCTCCATTTGGACCGATTTTGAGAATATCACTTGGGTTATTTTGAGATTTAATCCTATACTGAACAGCTAAGCTACCAGACTTTAAGAAATCTCATATCCAGTGCATTGAACATTGATCAGAGTGAATCAAACATTTTGGGGGTTTTTTCTAAAGCAAGTATTAACACCTAAAGAACATACAAGGTTGAACTGAGGAGCTAATTGAAATCCGTCTGGTAATTACAACAGGGAGTCGATCTCACAACCGTGGCTCCAAGATCACTGGTATTACATTATAAAGTCCCCTTACACAAGCAATATTGACATTGTTTTCCTACTGGTTCTAATGTTAAGGCGATTGAAAAAGATTGTAGCATAATAGTGGAATAATGAGCGTAATTTACAGTGTAGTGGAGAAGTGAATCTATAGCCTGGCTGACATTTCCTGGCGGAGATGCAGAAAACAAACTCCTGCCCCAACTAGACACGATTCTCCACTGAAGAAAATGGAAACGAGGTCCTCTCTCTGCGCCAGCCCTTTGAAAAGCTCGTCGTCGTTTAGCTGTGCACCAGCTCAAAAAAAAAAAGAAAAACAGCATTGATAAATAATAATCAACACTGTCATTCAACTGCATTTCAATTAACTGTATAAAACAAAACTTAAAATTTAAAAACAAAATTTGCTACCAAATAGAAAAGAAATAAACACATATGCGCCAAATAATCTTCCAGGTATCAAAATGGATCATCAATCCCTTTGTTGCCTCTGGTTAGTGATTTTTAGGTCAAGTAATGAAATGTCACTTTTTAAAAAATTTTTTTATAATGTTTCAAAAGATGTGACCTCCCCCCGTTGTTTTTAAGTTTATATTAACAAAAATGTACAGGGGTTGTAATACTGGTTGTTGCTGATTAAATAATAAGTATTAATAAATCAGAAATAGCCAAAGCCATCAAAAAACAAGGATTAACCAGGAACAGATGTAAAAAAAAAAAAAAAAAAAAATCAATTTTCCAGATTTAAAGTTTTTTTTTGACTGGTGCTGATTTGTCACTTATCTTTTTCTACTTATTAAACTCACCAAAAATAAACATTTTTATTCGATAAACGCAACTTTTTATTCTCTTTCGTGGATATTTGTTCTTTGGAAAAAAAATAAATAAATGCTACTCTACGATAGACCTTTAAAAGGTCTGCAAGAGCTAGTTATGTGCTAAAAGATTTGTGTATGCGCTCAAAGGTGCACGCAAACACCTTTAGCTGCAAGCCCAGATGAGATGAGTCTGTAAGTGGCCTAATACAGTAAATAAGAAACTAATTTAAAGCAAGGAAGATGGTGCTTTTTTGTTAAATCTGAAACTTCAGCTTCATCATTCAGTATGAAAAGCCTCTCCTAATCTTATTCACACAAAGCAGAGATGTGACCCAGATGCTGCCTGTGGATTTAATGAGCTAATAACGCGCCTCAACGTTTGCAGCAGTAATGTGCAAGCTGCAAGATATTCCTCATTCAGGTAAAATATGCTTTTAGGATCTGGACTTGCTGAAGGAACATAAATTAAATGAATGGCTCAGATCTGAATGTATTGCAGCAAGTCATTATACAGCATGGTTGCAACTATGTCACACGCAGGACTTTTGGCAATGCCATCAATTTCTCCCTTGAGAGATCCACTGAAATATTACTTGTACTATTTTAAAACAGTGCTAAATCATACATCTGAGTCCTTGATTGTGATTCATGATCTTGGATGATGTTTGAGGAAAAATTGGATATTTATAAATGCAGCAACGTACAGTAAATCCATCTAAGGTTTCTGTTCACAGATCTTGATTACTTGGCTTTCTTGCACAGCTTTCACAAATGCCAGGAGCGGAGTAGTAAAATTATGTCATTGACATGCAAATCCCCGGTAGTTGCAGAAAAGTTAGAGGTGCCAATGTGCACCGCTGTGCCGCAAGCAGAATCTTTAAATCCTAAACCGGAAGCCAGTGCACGTCAGACAGCAAAATCCGGGGGAATCTACTTTGCGAAAACATAAAAATGTGCACGTTTGAGCAGTGTTCATAAAAGCGTAATGGACTCGTGAACATGGCGACGTGTGCTCTGCTGCACACATGGGGTACATGCAGGGTTACTGTAGCCTAATGAAAGACGATTAAATGAGGTCTGTCCACTGTACATGAAGCCAGTAGTTTTATTGGATAATTAAGTTTTGAAAGAACCAGACTTTGATGTGCTTTTAACTAAAGGTCAACAGTAACTACCAATGTGAGCCGCACTTGATTACTATGTATATCACAACATCAAAAAAGATGCTGCAGCTCTAATGAGGGGCTGACCTTCATCTCCAGCGTAAACAAAGACCAAACGCATGCACACTGAGCTGCACGGCCTACGTCAGCCAATAATAAGGGGTGGGCAAGGATTGGATCGCACTTTATTATGCAGAAGGACTGTTTAAAATATAATCTTTGACATTTCAGAAGAAGATGCTGATTTTCTGAGGGTAGATTTCGGATCTAGCAAAGGTCAAATAAAGACGTTTGATACTTAGAAGGTGAATCCCGAGGACTTTTGAATTAAATTCAGTAAACTGTTGACAGAAATCCTATAAGCTGTCACCTCAGACCAATAACATGTCATCTCTGTTTGGACATGCAAAAACAATTCAGGTCTTTCAATCATAATTCATCCCATGTTAGATTCCTTCAGAGGTGGGTGGATTTACAGGAGATAGGAGGATTACTGAGTGATAGCAATAACCATCGTTCAACAATGGCCTTATCACAATAATGACTGCTGTGTCTATTGATCGTTCAAAGGTTGCGTCCTTGGAGTTAGAAGTAAGGACGGCGTTTGAATGTTGTGAGCCAACAAATGAGCTTTGGAGAATAAAGTCTTAAACTTTCCCAGAGGGAAACTATAGGCACTATGGGTTTTTGATTTCAGGGTGTCGCAAATTTGTGACTAAAGATCACAAAAATATTTGTTAGGGAAGAATAATGACTCTCTCTCTCTCCCTCTCTCTCTCTCTCTCTCAGCGAGCTCACTGTTGGTCAGCTCGCTGAAAGCAGGCGATTACAAATTACACTTCCCCTAAAAAAACGCTTTCATGTCACTTTCTTTAAAACAGAAAAAGAAAAAAAACTGAAAGCAGCGCCTGCCCTCAGTCCTAAACAGATCCAAAATGAAAGTTGGCAAGCTGAGAGTTTGTCATGCAGTCGACAGCAGATCAAGCTAAAATTAGCTTATTTTCAAACTCTATAAAGAGTAAACGTCCCGTCCAATAATCTTGAAAGCTGGTGTTTTACGGCTTCATGTTTTTTACAAAAGACGTGAGAAAAACAATGTTATTGGAAAAATTTTAGCTGGGAAAGTGTCTACCACATATTAATTACTTCTAAAAAAGAAAAAAAAAACTATATATAGTCATAAAATATGAATATTACTCTTATAGTTGCTGTAATAATTGTTGCTTTTCTATTTTAAATGTAAGAAATTGGCTTCTGTTACGTTAGAGGTGAAATTATAAATTACTGCATCGTGCAAAGGTGTGTTTAGCAAAATACTAGTTGTGTCTTAGTCACTATTGTAAACTATTGTTTTCGGGGTTATTGCTTTAAGCTCGACAGTCAGCGCTGGATGTGTTTAATACTGTAGAGACGTAGAAACAAGAAGCAGTGGCGCTAACAACTGATATTGTTTTTATTGAAGGTGATTATCTCAAGTAAAAAATACTGAAACAATTTAAAGACTGAGAAGGTCAGGTTAATTCAATGCTGAGCAGAGAGTCTTTCAAACTCAGTTTGGGAAAACACCAAAATTGATGGTTTCAAAAGCTTTATCAATTTTTATACAAGACGGATATCATTGTTTTACCTAATTGTTTTACCAAAGACTGGTTTAGTTTTAGATGAGAACTGTTTTGGGTTCAGAAACGCCACATCCTTTCTACCTGCGTCTTGTTTTCTCACGTTGTTCACGTTGACATTCTGGATATCGTTAGTTAGTCTCGAGAATCCCAGATGAGGAAGAGGTCCAGAAGAAAATTTTAAATGACAGTGCCCTTTTCCTGGAGGGAGAGTAAACAACCGAGGCAGACACTGCTGTCTTTTTGTACAAGCACGCATTTGCATTTAGTGAGAAAAAGAAAAAAATCCAAGGAGATAAGCTGGTAAGACATAATGTTACCTCTCGAACACAGAAAGGTGGGCAGGATTGGCTGGCGGTGAGGTGCGAGCCAGAGACATGCATCAGTATCACACACAGAGGAGGAAACACCATCCTCCGACAAAAGTCCTTTCAGGTCGGCCCGGCAGATATGTTTACTTTCCATTCACTATTTCTAATCCTGTCTGAAAGCCTATCCTGAATGTCAGCCTTCTTCCTAAATTGGCTTGTGTTCTTCGTGATTGATTAAAGTACTGTAACCCAGCTTTATCAGACCACCCTGAGCTCTGTATTTCTGCCAGATCTATTAGGTAATGCATCCCTTCTTATTGTGCTGGTTGCCCCCCATCACCCACCTCCACACCCGTCTTTGAAAAGTGCACTTATCCATTTACTGCGATACCGAGCCATACCTTGATCTGCGATAGCGCGGCGGCCTTCAGATCAAAAAGGAGGGCAGCTGAAAACTGTTAAATGTTGTCTCCAAATACAACTGGAGCTATTCTTTCAAATTGGTCTAAATGTAGCGTCAATTAAAATTTGTACAACCTTCAATTATTTATTTTTTTTTCCTTTTTAATCTTTTCACTGATACCACAGAGATAACAGAAGCCGATCTAAGTTCCTTGACAATGACCTAACCGATATGGCTGTAATTTATGCGTTCTAATGCTTTAATACCCCATTGCCATGCCATTGCACACAGAGGAGAGGAGAGGTTGACCCGATATTACTGCCGACGCCTGAGCCCTAGACATTGCACTTAAGGTGTCTCCTACAAGACATCATTCAAGCACAACACCCACAAGAAGACACAAAGGATACCAAACGTCGTTCCACATTTCCTCTCTTTTGGGGCGATAAAGCTTCCTGAAATCAGCACAGTTTTTCATGCACATCATATTTGTATATTCAACGCAGCTCTGCATTTAATGAACGAAAAGACACCAAACAGATGGTCTGCATACAAAATTCTGGGTATGAATTAAAATCCCATTTGTGTACTTAAAGCGGAGCACATTAATGACTGCACACTTAGAAGTAGGCCACGTCCAAGTGCTGCGGGCAAATGTGGCCTCAAGTTGTCTGTGCTTACGCGAAAACTGCACACAACACGCACACACACACACACACAGACACACACACACACACACACACACACACACTAACACACACACACTGCACAGCACCATCAAATCTCTTCTCCTATTCTGTGCCTGCTTTGCATCAAAGAAGCCTAGAGCAAACACTGAAGATAGGCTCTCATAGTTTAGGCTGCACATCTGCACTTCCAAACATTTGCAGCAGCATTTCCCAATCATTTCCCATGTCCCTCTTTCCAACTTTCCCTCCTAATATTATTGCGAGTCCGACAACAACTCCTCAGAGATTCGCCAATAAATCAAATTGGACAAGCTTCAGCTGTATTTGACCCTGACCTGCGCCTGTTCGCTTAGAAACTCCGACCAACGTGGTGCATGTAGCCTTTTTAACAGCACCAACATCTGTGTTGCTGAAGAAATTACCTACTTTCAGTACCATCAAGGTGTTTCATAAATAAGAAAAAGCACATAATTGTGAGGAGCTATTTTAAAGGGAAATCTTTATTTTTGACATGTCTGCGTTTCACTCGGTGCAACAGATTGAAAGAGCATGAACATACAAACTCCATGCAGAAAGACCCCGGGCCGGGAATCGGACCCTGAACCTTCTTGCTGCAAGGTAACAGTGCTACTAACTGTGCAGCCTCCTTTACTACTAGCATGAATATAAACATTTTTTTCAAATCCATCAGGAAGCTTGTTAGATCTACATCTGTGTTATCTTTAACACATTTTTGGTTATTTAGATTTTATACATAAACTTAAGCAACAAATACTGAATAAACATCTAGTAAATTTAGAAGGGCAGGTTACTTCTTACACAAAATGTCACGCATTTTCCATCATGTTCTGTAAGCTGAAAGTAGCTGGTTATGCCTTAAGAGACATTATGTTCAATTTATTGCCAAACGCAGGCCAAGTCATGAACCACTTTAATGCGACCGGACTTGTGCTCAAAAACACAAATGTATCTTTCTTGAGGTGAAGAAATATGCAGTAGGTATCTTCAGGCCAACTGATTAGCAACATGCAGCAAGAAATTGGAGAGAGGAGTATGATCGCCACTATTTGGTGATTCTTACAATGAAACTCCCGTCACTCCACCGGCTTCTCTGACGGAGAAGCCATTCTCCCGCTGAAAGAACCACATGGAGGGTCAACGAGGGCCCAAAAGTTATTTCAAACCTCTTCGACGGTCCGAGTTGAGTCAAACCTTTACGACAACATAAAAATAAATAAAGAGGAAACAGATCAGGGACCAGCCATCGCAGCTCTGATCTGGACATCTCAACTCCTGAACCATCTCCTTTCAAGCAGACTGAAGGGAGGAGAGAGTCCCTCTCTCCCATCTGGATGCTATAGGTTTACCCAGACTGAAAAGTCATTTCAGATAAGATTCAGCTTCTTCAAAATGAGACCTGAGGGCATATTATTTATTCATTTCACTGCTGACATCCATGCCATGCCCTAAACTGTAACACTTTAGAAAATATTCCTTCTGCGCCAGAGAAGCACAGATACAAGGGAGACTGGCTGGGGCGCACAGTAGGAAGAGTTTTATGTTCGTTCTGCTAGGGGAGGGATGTAGAAGAGACAGAACAACGAGGCTATTGTTGTTTCCTCGCTGAGGAGCCTTGAAGCTTCCACAAGGAGCAAAGACAACAATAAAATTGCCTGCATGCCTGGTATAAAATGCCATGTGATTACAAAGCCTTCCTGCCATTTTCATAAATGCTAAAAGCAAAAACCCTTTTATGCCAAGTTCGTCAGCTGTTATCAATATTTTACCCCTATGGTGAGCAGCAACTCTGACTTGAATAAATACTGCATGTAGGTAAGGGTTCCTTCGTGCGCATACGCGCGTGGGCGTCTTTTATGAGTAGGAGAAGAAAAAGGAGATATAAATCAAGAGC
The DNA here is from genome assembly GCF_001443285.1 of Poecilia latipinna. NCBI lineage: Eukaryota > Metazoa > Chordata > Actinopteri > Cyprinodontiformes > Poeciliidae > Poecilia > Poecilia latipinna. The sequence continues at coordinate 84,021 of NW_015112838.1, forward strand.
GAGTTTTCACTCAGCGGGAATGAAATCCAGCTTTGACTCAAAGCTCACAACTCACGACGTCACAGAAAAACCCGCATTTCTGCGAGTTTTTTCTTTTTTTTTTAGGAACAAAAGCATTTGTTTTCACAACTAATGCTCTTTTCCATCTCAGTTCTAGACCTCTTTCACCACTTAATCCGTAAGTCCATAAGTCACTCTTTTTTTCCGCTCCCCTCGGATTGACCCAAAAGAGCTTCCTGATGGCGAAGATTGTCCTCGGCCTGGAGGGGTCAGCATCCACAACTTGGCATGCAGCAACACTCCGGGAGGAAAATCCATATATACTAGATACAATGAGAAGATTTACCATGGAAGAGTGGACCCGCCTCCATGTGGGATTAAGCGCTTAAGATCTAATGATGAGAGAGGCCCTGTTTTTATTTGTTTTCCAGCAGGCATTTCGCTCTTAATGGAAAACGACTCCGTTCTGTCTCCAGAGGGAACAAATGCTCATCAAAAGACACGGCTTTGTCAAGAAATCCTTATAAACTAACGTAAGAACGAGGTGCTTGCCGGACAAGTAGCGGTAAAGAGCGAAATATCAATGAGAGCAAAAAAAAAAAAAAAAATCTAAATCAAATTTACAATGTGATTGTAGCACATAAGGTTTATATGGCTTCTTTTGTTGAGACAGCTCATGATTTAGAAAGCAAAGAATTCCAAGGTGGGATTTTTACTCTTCTTTTTTTTTTTTTTTCTGTCAATATCTGGCTCCGAGAAGATTTGAGGAACCAGGAATGCCAAGGGCTGTATGTCTGTGCCAGGGGTTGTGTGGGATGTGTAGATGTATGGGTTAGGGCTTTGTTTTATGGCACCCTGCTTGTCTTAACTTTCTGTGTCTACAAGGGATTTAGAAAATTTGCTACTGTCTTTGGGTCTCTCTTTGCAGCAGCAGCTTTGAGTCCGGTCTGAGCCAATCCTGGTGCCCCGAGATTACATAGAGCATCCTCCGTGAGCCTTTCACCACTACATCCACGCTCCAGTGTTTAGGACATTTTTTTTTCTTTCTTTTAATCTTTGACAGAATTTTGTTTTCGAGTTTCAGATGAAAATAATGGAAAACGCAAATTCATTCAAGTTGAGCAAAAAATAAAAATAAAAAAAATAGGCTTATTCTGAACTGAATTTTTGTTGGGTTTTTTTGGTCAATGAATTAAATAAAAAGACCTTTCCGTGATGCATCTGTTTGTCATTTGCGTGTCGAAAAGCATCCAAATGCAGGAAATATAGGCCACGGAGATGCAAACGCAGCAACAATGCCCAAGGAAATATCTTGTATTTCCAGTGTCTTTTGTGATAAGGTTCCCTCATTTGTGCTTCTTTCAAAAAAAAAAAAAAAAATGAAAAAATGAAAGAAACATGGTGGGAAACAAAGGCAAAGATTTGGATTAGTAGGTCACTTCTATGGCTCTTTTTTTATTTTACAAACTCATCTGCTGTATAAATCAAACGGGTATCATTAGAATCAACCCGGAGGAGTTTTCTGGTGCGCTGTGTTAAGTGAGTGTGTGCATGTGGATAAGCTGGCTTGTGACTTTCAAGAAGATGTTTTTTTTTTTTTTTGCTTTTTGCTTTTTTTCCCCCTTCAACATCCAATCAAATGAAGCAGCTCCTGAAATGTATTACGCTCTGATGCCTCGTGGCCTGTAAGACACACAAAAACTTCAACTTGATTTAAATAATTCATTCCAGACTTAGGAGATAGCTCGTCTTTGAGAGGAGGCTCAAAGAGATAAATTCATTATCCCGGTGGAATGTTATTCTTGAACAGCAGCAGCAAACAACTCCATTCTACATCCCATTACTGAACATATTATTAGGTGGCAGGAAACCAAAAAAAAAAAAAAAAAAAAGCTTTGACAATAAATGCTGATTGTCACTGTTTGCTTTGGAGTCGAGGCTTTCTCTGGGATTTTTTGTTTTCGGTTCAAGGCAAAATTGAGCGAAACAGGTTTGGATTCAAAGAGGACGTGATTAAAGAGAATAAGAGATGAGAATGCCAGCAAATTCTGGGCTGTCAGAAAATGTTGAATCATTTAATAATCTTCAACATGACATGGAGATCTGCCTCAATGAAATGTCACGCAACGGGGGAAACGGGGGTGAAGGCAAAGATCGGAAGCTTTTGTGTTCTACTTACCTTTTTGTGTGTTGGCTTTAAAACTATATTGTAAAGCTGTGGCTGTCCACACCATGAATAAAACAAACTTGGCAGATTTTTTTTTTTTTTTTTTTCTGAATGGCTTTCTTTAGCTCAGAGCTCACTTGTCAAAGGACTTATCCGTGCTTACCGTTCTCCACCCCGTCCATTTTCCTCTTGTTTCTTTTCAATCTCATCTCTTCCTTCCGTCTTTCCTCTTATCCTTGATGATCCCCTCTCCACTTCGGGCTGCTCTCAGTGAACCATTTCTATCCAACAGTATCAATTCGCTCCCCTGCTCCAGGAACGGAGCTGCCCACCACCATTATGTCATTCGACACCTGTACTTAAGTAGTGTTGAGATTCACACAAGAAGCCTGGGGAGACGGGACCACAACAAAACCCACAACTCTGGAGTCTACTCTTTTAAATCTGGTTTTCTGTTAACACTGTCGGCACACGGTGCCTTGAACAAGCATTCGTACCACCTAAGCAATTCTACATTTTGTCGTCTTACGCCTACAAAAGATGACATTGACTAAACCCAGAAGTCGGCAACTTTTTGATCTCAAAGAGAAGGTTTTGCCTCAAGTCCAGCTAAATAAGGCTCAAGTAGTTTTGACAGAAGAGAGACTACAATTTTTGGCAAAATGAAATGTGTTAAGAAAGAAAAAAAAACTGTTTTTTATTTCTTATTTAACATTTTCAGTTGAAGAAATAAATTGTGAAAGAGAGGAAACATACATTTTCTCCTCTAAAGTGTTGATATTTGTAGAAAGTTATGTAAAAAAAATTAATTTTTAAACTAATGACAAAAAATATGATAAAATATGCTACTGGGACTTTTAGTGTTAATATTGTGGAAACTTAGTGCAATTACTCCCATTAAAAACTGTTAACATTTTCATTTGTTATTATGTTTGTATTTAAAAACATTCGTTGAGCTACTGTTGAAGTTCTTGCGGCCACAGAGTCGCAGGCTGCAAACTGCTGGTCTAAACCAACACGTGGTAGCAAATGGTTATAAAGTGGAAAGAAATGTTTCCATTGTTTTATTTAATTTATTTTATTTCATACAAAAACAAAAGGTGGCCATTGGTATCAGTCAATGGTTTGTTGAACCAATTCGATAAAGTTATACCTGCAAGTTTTTTGTGGTACGTCTGCAACAGTTGCACAAATTTAGAGACTGAAATCTTGTATGGAAAATAGTTCAAGCCAGTCAAATTGTATAAAAAGAACATGTGAACATTAAATTTCAAGTTAGGAGCCAGATTCTTGTCTTAGTTTTGTTGTGGGCTTGGACCAAGTCATCCTAACACATGGATATGATTTGGTATAAACATCCGGCTCCTGCAGTATGTTTAGGATTCTTGATTAAAGTTGAATCTCTTTCCCAGTCACAAGTCTTCTGCATTAGCAGATATTCTTCCAGCATTGACTTTTATCAGTTCGATCCGTTTTTGGGAGCAGCCTGATGCTACCAAATTACTGCTTCACTTTGGAGACGAGGGGTTCAAGCTGATGTGCGGCGTTGGCCTGTCATTATATTATGACAAAATGTGAAACGCAGAAAGATTATAAGCACGCTTGCGAGGCACTCAAAGTTTGACACACTAAAATGTCCTCATCAACCTATTTTTAAGTTTCCCACTAGTATCTTTTAGCCCACAAAAACTTAGTGTGGGTTTGAAATCGCCCTAAACAGTCGCAGCTTTATGCAGATAATATGTGATTAAAAGCTTTTGGGACATATAATTTGTGTCATTTTAGCAAAACCAGACAAATCTCATCTGCTTAAAGGATCAGAAAAGCGCCTAAAGGACTTCTCTAGGCCTCCACGTTCCCCCGCATTGATAGTTCAATTAAATAATGATTTTTAAAAAGAGAAAGCTTAACCCAAAGCTCCTCCTTTCAACCTTTCTTCTCAACTCAAAACCACTGTCATAATGACCTAGAGCGACCGCTGCATCATGAGCCGCCATCTTCGGAGAGCAAGTCAAAAGGCTATTTCTGTAATGACCCAGATTTTCAGGTGAGTCTTGGTCTGTGTCATTGTAATGAGCAGCAGCAAATCAAAGAGAACACATCAAGTCAAACGTGCCACCTTTCCTTTCCCGATTTCACGTCTTATTTTCTCTTCGGATTTCAAACAGATTTGAATAATCAATCAGGGTTCGTGCAAGAAAGGACGCGTCCTGTCACTTAAACCCAACTGCTACGTCTAAGAAACAAAAACCCCACTCATCTAGTTTTCTTCCTCGGTGGTGTTGTCAGATAAATATCAAGTCAATTTTCTAGAGCCTGTCCTCAGAAAAAAGATGTAGCATGATGATGGTATCACTGGAAGAAAGCTGTAATAGTTTGAGATGGCTCCTCTTGGTGAGAATATGGGCACAGATGGGCCCTGAGCTTGATAAAGTAATTTCTCTCTTCTCAAAGTCTATCAGGAGGCTTTGCCAAGATGGCAAGAGATATAAATAGCCAACAGTCAGGAGCAGGTCTGCGTTTAAGCTCCAAAATAAATCGAAGATAGCCCTATTAGGAAGGGAGGGTTTACAATGTTGTAAAGGAAAGTCTTCGACTTTGAAACATTTCAAGCCCGTGTTCCTCTGAGTAAGTTTTGATTTATATGTTACTCATTAACTGTACGCAGCTTTTTTTGTTTTAAGAATAATAACGTTTTACAAGGCGTTCTATGAACACAAGCGGGGACCTCGTCTACTCCCCTCTACAAGCTGTAAACACGCAGAGAACAAGACAAAGAGCGCATGCAGGCAGAGAATAAAAAGCCTTATCTGATGCTCTCCAGGGTGTTGTGACTATAGCTGTGGGGCGAGTAAGAAAGAGGGTGCCTTGCTCTGGAGCACTTCAGCTGTTCAGCGCTCATCACGCCCCCGACATTTCTCAGACGCTCACATTTTTTCCTGCCGGGCTGGGAAGCCGACCACCTCTGGTCACAAGACACTGTTCCAGTCTCTGAGTCGAAGCCACAACAGTGACTTCGGCTCAGAGACACAATGGCTGCAGAGACGTTGAATTGCATTCATACTGAACTTAGAGGCAACTCAGAGTCTCCTGTAAGTCGGTGGAAAGACAGTCGCAGGTTCATCTTCAGATGTCAACGACATTCCTCCAGATTTAGTCAGAAATTTAGGGAATATAATGACCTGAGGTGGGACTTTTGTTTTGCTGTCACAAACGTTAGATTAGGATTTTAAAAACAAAATTAATAACATTAAACCCTAAGTTAGTTTTTTATTATTATTATTATTATTATTATTATTATTATTATTATTATTATTATTTCAATGCTATAAAATCTATTTGCATCATAAACTTCAAATTTTAAAATTGCGTAGGGCTGTAACGATTCCTCGAATGATTACTAAAATTCCTCGAGGTAAATTATTTGCCTCAAAGCTTTGTTACATTACGGTTTACTATTAAGCGCACTGTGTTCATCCTGGCTGATTATTTGTGTTGCGCAACGCTCTTACTTCTGCCTGTGAGCTGTTGACGAATGCTAGACGCTAGCATAAACTCATTGTGTTGGGTGATAGATTCAGTGCAAAGCATTTTAAGACGCTAGGTAGACTTGAAAATGTCCGATTTTCAAGTTCAGGAAGATTCTGTCTTCCAGCTGTAACAGGAAGGTGTGTGCATAGTTAGAAAAATATATATATATATATATATATATATATATATATATATATATATATATAAACTGTGCAAGGTGAAGGCGGCCACTATAAAGCTGAGGCACTTTCAGTAAGATTTTAAATCCAGACAGAAGAAAGTGTCTCAGGTCATTTCTTAATTGCATGTCAGGAGATAGTGACTTCCAGCAGCTGCACTGGTATTCGGTATGGGAGAGATGCAGCGAATGAGTGGCCATTGTGTTGGGTGATAGACATTTTAAGACAGAGAGCAATTGTCTTCATTCAAGTTACATTAGAACTGTTTTTCTCAAATAGAAATAAAAAAATACATGTTTAAATATGAACTTCTTCTCTTCATGTCAAGTAGTTGGGTCGCCTACAGAAAACATGTCCTTTGTCTATATTATTTAGGTTTCATTAATATGTCACAAAGGCAATGTTTGCAGTGCTTCAGTGTTGTAGCTAGGCTTCATAATGCCTTAATGCCAAAAAGAGTTTTGTTTATTTAACATCCAGCCAGTTAGCTTAAAGTAAAAGTTCCTATGCATTATTTACAAGTTACCTTGAGAATAAATTTAGCAACGATTTAGTTTAAAAAGTAAAGAAAAAAAATCCCTAAAGTAACTGATTTTTGTTGTCTAAATAAATAAAAGCCAAAGCAGAAGAAAGGAGAAAATAAATGTGAAATAAGGACAGAAGGGTTATCTGCTGGCCAGCGAGCTGCACCAGAGGAAAAAAAAAAAAAGTTTCTGTATGCGGTAATAAATGTACGCATGGGAGAAAAAGAAAGGATCTCTATTAATCTGTGGCATTACGGCCGTCACTAGCAGCATGTGCTCTGCGAGATCTAAAATATTTAAATCTGTAATCTGTCAGCATTATGCGTCGAACACACGCCTGCATGTCTGGTGTCCTATCCGTCATTTTGCCTTCCACTTTGCGTGGCCCCACATCCATCACGAGGACCTGACATGGCCTTTTGTCGTTCCGGCTGGAAGAGACTTAGAGGCCAGCGTCTGTGATTTCTCAACAGCAGAACAGACACACAGGCCGGACCCAAGAGAAAAATTAAGGCAAATGGGTGAAATTGAAAGAAAAAAAAAAAGGAAAAAAGAGAAAAGGAAGAAAGCTGCAGCAGTGTGGAGAAGCTTTTAATTGTTTCCCCAGTGAATGTGACCCAGTGACTAGAGGAGTGCTTCCTTGTTCTTCTGCTGCGGGATAAACCAGAACTCAGTATTGATTTGGTGGCACAGATTCATATTTTTTTTGCAAAATATGGCCTTATAAGCGGGCCCTCGGTGTTGTGTCAGTTAATGCATGGCTACATTAGCGTCTCACAAACAGACACCTCTTCCACCTTTCTTAATCACAATGTTGTATTTTCCCAAAACTCCCGACTTAAAAATCAAGACTGAATAACTGGAATGGGATTAAAGCCTGAATGGCAGTGACCCATATATAAATATTAGGCTGATGGAAAACACTCCAACGTAGCCCATTTAGCCAGCTCCATGTCATGTCTTCATACGACAGGCTTTTACTAAGCTCCTTAAGAGTCTGCCCCAGGGGATCTATGGTAGGCTGAAGGTACTGACTCAGGCCTTATCTGCACTAATTTACCCCATGAATTAGACGGCCCCTTGTCTCCGTGTCCTGCCAGACCCACACAATAATCACTCCATGTTAAGAAAATGAGGAGAGAGAGAGAGAGACTTTGCGATCGCTTAGAGGGATAAGAAGCCGGAGGGAATATGACAAGAGGAAGGCAAACTGTGCCACATCGGCCTCACCTGGCTAGTAACGCTCATCCCTGGAATTAAAAACTGTTGACTCCCTGTCACCTTTCAGAGTGGATTAAGTAAAACAAAACAAAAAAAAAAAGCAATTTGAATCATCCGGATTAACGAGTAATTTCTGAAAACAAACATGCGGAGCTTCACCTAGCTCCGTTCCTTTAGAAAGGGTGAACTGCTACAGTTGTTCAATAGTAGATTTAACTCTAATATTAGACAACAGGCATTTTAAGGGTTAAATAAGCTGGCAAGTCTCACGTGGATGTTTCTGAGGCTCGTTCGTGGGATCTTGTTTGTGTTTTTAACCTTGTGTTAAAATTTGTACGTTTTTAAGTCAGCTGCACCACAGCATTCCTTTTAAGGATCAACAGTTTGCTCTCTGGCATAAAAGCTGATAAAAATGGGCTCACTGTTAACTGTCCTTTCAAAAAAACAAAAAAAAAAAGATACAATTTTTAGACAATTTCTCACCATTGATTCGGCACAATTTTCCCCTTTTTTTCTTGTGGCCTCAGAGTAATAACTCCTTGTGGAATAACCACAATTTTCTCTAAATAAGGCAATTTTTCTATTTCTTTCTCAGCTCTTCTCGTTTAACTAATGCCAAATATAACATTGTTACTCATACACTTCCACCTCCCCCTCCCTTGAGGGGAATTATAAATCAATATCTAACAAATTGCAATACATTAAACTAAGCACTCCAGAGCACCAAAGTAAAAAAATAAAAAATCTATAAAGGAAACAGTTTTCCTTATTTTTGTAGTCGTTAAAAATGCTTAGTACAGAAAGCATCATCCACTAGTCTTGCGAAACAAACGTAGGTACAGGGCTTGGAATGAAACAGAATTTGGATAAACTCTGCAGTAGAAATACGAAATGTTAGTTTCTTTTTCAGCTCCAGCTGATCACACGAGGACCCGATCGACGAACGTGCCTGTTCCCTAACAAACTAAAAGTTTCCCAACCCTTTACGGGGACATTTACTATAAAAGTACAGTGACAGAAAGAGACTGTATTGATCGCTGCAGCTTGCAGTCTGCATGTGTGGAAATGACCCACTGGGCCAAGACTTGGATCTCCCTCACACGGCCACACTCACAAGCAGTCTGAAGGAAATGTTGGTCTTTTAAAACAGTGATTAAAGCAAAGTGCTAAAAATTTAAGGAAGGAAGGAGAAATTTATACACCCTCACCGAAAAGATCTTCAGCAGACGGAGGAGGAATTTATGGAAGGCTTGTTGACGAATAAGCTGAGTCAGATATCAGAGAAATGAACTGATTTAATTAGAACGTTAATGTCGCTTTCTGAAACCTTGTTTGCTTTTATTGGAGAAGAGGGTGTCCTTTGGAAACTACTGCATGGACAAAAATACCAGTCGCTGATTAAAGCAATAGACAGCAGTGAATGTCAGAGTGACATGTGAAAATCAGTGTGGGATAAAAATCACACTCATGAGAAACACAAATCCACTTATTAAGATGGAATTTTCCCTCCGCAATCTGATCAACTTTCCGTTCAAAATGTTATTTCTAAATAACTGGGGGAAAGTCCAACTTTGTAAAAAAAAAAAAAAAAAAGAATTAAAGTGTAATGCAGTTTGCTGAGTTGCTATGACTATTTATTGTTGGTTATATTAAAAACAGGGCATTTTGCCACTGAACTGTTGAAGTTTTTATAAATGAACCATATGATAATATTTAAATGGATTATAGTGTAACTATCTTAAGGTAATATAGTTT
>NW_015112838.1:96270-102005 GCF_001443285.1 Poecilia latipinna
AAACCATAAAAATTTCTGTTAAAAAATGTTTTTTAAAAAAAGGGGGGGAAAAAACACATTTTAAAAAAAAAAAAAAAAAAAAAAAAAAAAGAATTAAAGGGTAATGCAGTTTGCTGAGTTGCTATGACTATTTATTGTTGGTTATATTAAAAACAGGGCATTTTGCCACTGAACTGTTGAAGTTTTTATAAATGAACCATATGATAATATTTAAATGGATTATAGTGTAACTATCTTAAGGTAATATAGTTTTGTTGTTGAGTAAACGTGAAAAATATTTAAGTTTTTTTTTTCTTCTTTCGTCTTTTTGATGCTTTGTTGTTTTCCACACATTGGTGGCTGGAGTTTCTGGGTGAACTATAAATTCGTGTTGTAGATTGTTGTTAGGTTGTTTGTTTTTTGTCAAGCTATTTCTTTAAGCTCCACATCATCCCTCCTACGTCGTATTGCAGTTCGTCAGGAACCTTTCGCCCTTCCGAATCAAAACAGAGGTAAACAGAACATTACCTTTTAAATGTAGCAGAATATTGTGGTAAATCCCATGTATTTTCAACCAAATCGCAATGATTAAATATGCTAAATGACTTGCAGAGAACTTTTCCAAATCCAGAGGAATCCGGAGCATCCACCCATCAACACACACATTCTGATGTGATTAGCTACATTGTAGCTACAGCTGCCCTGGGGCAAGCTGGCAGAAGGCGACACCGCCGTGCCGTCAGTGCCACCAGGCCCTCTGACCACCACCAAGCAAGAAAGTGGGTGAAGTGTTTTGCCCAAGGACACAATGACTGAGACGCACAGAGTGGGGAGGGTTCAAACTGGCAACCCACTGGTTCCAGGATAAACTCCTATGTCCTTATGTCCATCGCCCCTAAATATGTTTAAGCCAAACTAAACCTTAAGCACCGGTGAAACACAAAGGTGAATGAAAGCAACCTACCAACCCATGTGGACTTTGTTGTCTGTGCACAATTCAGTGCCTCACAATTGCATCCCTGATGCTTTAAGGCACTTTGAATAAATCCAAAACAAACCAGCAGCGTTTAACGCCCGGGTCCTGGTTGCCTTAAGTCTCTCGTAAGCGCACAGTCACAGCGACACCAAAGTGCAGCCGTTTCTTTAAGTAAAGCAGGGCAAACATAAACAAACATACACACATTGCCTCACTGGATTGATTCTTGCACCAGAGGAAATGGTCTTTTCTTTGTTCTGAGGATGACATGAATGAATGAGCTCGGCTTTATCACAAACTAAGCATATGTAAGCCCGAAAGTGCGGCGTTGCCTCAGAGAGCCTGTGGTTTCGTGAACTGCCTTCCTCCCAGTGCCGCATGAATTATTTTCAAGACATTTTTTTTTCTTTTCTAAAGTGGCGCTACCAAAAAGTAGCCCCTAACTGCGACTGCGTGTCTGGCTAAACCTCTGATCTGAACCCAGCGTGCTCCGGCTGTGTGTTATTGAGAGTAAATAGCCTAATTAATAAATAATTAATAAGTGGATAACTTCTGGCAGACACTGAGCGGAGACATACTGTGTGACATCTGCTTTGTAGTTAGAAAGGCGATGTCCAAAAGAATCTTGTTTACTAAGCAGACATTGGTCTTTGGCAGACAAACCTGTTAGTCAGGGGAGATGTTTTTGGGCCACGAACAATGTAATATCGCTGTTAAATATGTTATGTGCAGCAGGCTTGAGGCATTTCTTTGTGCCTGAGGCCAAAATCACTTTGTTAGTCACACAAAGATCCCTCCATCTTTTCAACAGTTTAAACAATTATGCCCGATACATTATTAACAACGTCACCAGAGAGGAGCGCCTCGGTGTTTTTCGAGAATTTTTGTCACGATAGGTGCGATTCGATGGCGACAATCATTATAAATCTGTACGGCCAAAGTATAAAAAAATAAAGAAAAATGAGTGACACATTTATTGTCTGAGGTTTAATATCAGACTGAAAAATATAGAAAATGCATAACTTTAACTTGAGTAAATTTACTGAGAGGGCAACAATCAGATGTTAAGAAATAACATCATTGGTTGCTCAAAGAATCTACAGAAAATAAATTAACTTCAAGCATTTCAAATGTATTATTTATTTATTTTTTTTTTTTTTTAAAGCTGATCAGAGGGTGGAGGGATGTCCAATTATGATTCTTTTGTTCCCTTGAGATTACACCGAAGCTTAGATTTCTAGTCAAAGGCCACTGGGGTGGAAAATGATCCAAATTTATTTTCCCACCACACACACTGAGCCAGATGGTTAAAGAGGCCAGCAGAAACCATCTACATGCCTATGAAATGTTTTGGAGCGACGGCAAGAAAAATCATTCTCTTTTCTTCTATATCAAAATCTAAATGTGTTGAATTTGCTAAACTCTTCTATAGCTTTAACTGGAACTGTGGAAATACATTTTTATTCAGCGTTTTGACAAACAAACACTCCAGGTAGTATAAAACAAGTGAGAAACATCAAGAAAAGCAGTTCACACCCACTGGTAAAGATTTGAGGAGAATCTGTGAGGCTGTGGGTTTGTTTTGCTTCCTAAAACCACATTAAGCTAAAAGAAAAAAGTTATTGCAAACTCTTTAAAAAAAAAAAAAAAAAAACACACACACACACAATAAACAAAATATTTTAAATGGAAATCTATTGGCTTCTGTCAGAAATAATACTCGAAAATATTTGGGCTAATCAACATACAAACGGTTCACCAGACACCAAATCAATCATTATTCCTGACCCTCTCAGTCCCCAAACCTCAGTCACATAGAAAAACTGCGAAATGAGCTGAAGACAAAAGAGAACAAGATTATTCTGAATGATCGAAACAGATTGTGCAAAAACTGAGATCATTCTCTTTGGATGCTCCAACCTTTAGAAATTTCATAGAGGACGAGGCCCAATTGGCAAAAAGGAGTTGTACAAAATATTAATTGACACTGATGATTTTATTTTTTTACAAAAACTTTTTCTCTTGGCATTTATTAAGATGGAATTTTTCTCCACTAGATCTCGAGAGGATTATTCTTCTTCAATAAAAAAAATAACATATTGTCAGGATTTTTACACATTTTCACCAGTGGTGCCAACAAACGTGTCCCTCTCTTCTAAAGCCCGATGCATTTGCTGCCAGGTTGTGAGAGTTCAACGATGGCAAATAGAGATAAAACAAGTTAAAGCTGAAAAGAGGATGGCAAAGAGGGAGGCTTGGGAAAAAAAAAGAAAGTGCTGTTTCCAGGGGAGTAATCTACTGAAATGCTTGAAATCCCCGTATTGAACCAAACAAGTCTGATTTTCACTATTACCAGAAATCCCATCAACCATGTCATCGTGATTCACCTTAGATGTGGGTGAGGTAACTCGATATCTCTGCAGCAATAACGGGAATCAGGATTTTGCTGCTTGTTTTTTTCTGTTGTCAGAGGTCCCTCTTCTACAGTTATGGTGTGGCGATGTTAATAGATATCCAAGAGAGCTCTGAATCAGCTCAGTTTTAATTGCTAAGTATGTGAAAGGCAGATTTGCTCTTCTTAATAAATCTCTGGTTTTGCAACCATTTAAAAGAACCCAATTTGATGTTTAAAAACTGTATGAGCAGAATTTAAATATATTGTTGTTGTTTTTTTACAGTGATACACGGGTCATTGTGCCGTTTGATATGATATACGATACAAAAATATACGTAACTTATTGAGTGTTACAGAGTGAATTATAATTTTTAAGAAGCCCCACAATTATCTTTCCTTTACTCTACAAAATGACTTTCCATTTTGTTCATAAACAGAAATATTCCTACAGTCGCATTGTTATTTTCTGTAAGCGTGAGAAAAAAAACTTGCTCTCATTCATCTACAGCTGACCAGGAGTGTGCAGCAATATGTTGGGGCGGGGCAACACTGTATTAAGACCTTATCGTGCCTCGGCTTAGACCTTGCCGACAAGCATGTGCCCTACGTCAACTCAGATGCCGAGATTAATTCCTCTCCAGCCTCACATGGGGCGATGATATGTTGAGTTGTACATCGTCTTCAAAAGAGAACTAAAGGGAAAGAATAGGCTCGATTCTGTCAAGGATGTCACGTCCCCTGAGAGACACATTTTGCAAATGGGGAAAAAACGGCACATTTTTCCAAACTTTCTTCTAAAAATAATGAGCATCACTGCTGTTTTTCTTCTTCTGCCTTCAGCAGACGTGTGTTTGGCACCACTCCTTCGAATGGGAGTGGTGCTGCGTCTGTCTGTACGATCACAATAATTTGGCCTGTATGCAAATCTCCTGGGGAGTCCTGGTGGACCCTTTGGCGATTCACAGAAAAGAACTTTATCTGGGATTTAACGCACCGTAAACCACAGAAATTGTCTGGAGGACTGAGGAACTTTTCAAACCTTCAGTAAACCTTGATCCTTGTGCCTGGCCGACGCTCACTCGCTGCTCCTTTACCTTCTTAAAGTTAATCATGGAAACAGTGCTATGACAACCTCTGCAGCTACAGGAATAGGTTGTGATTAGACATACTTTCAGAAGGTCGGAGAAAACCGTTTGGGAAATTATTCATCTCATGCTCCTGCTTCTTCAAGGTAGCACATCGAGCACAATAAAGAATATTAGAAAACACAAATAATCTGTGCAGTCGCTCTCATATGTGCACCGGTGGTCCTCTGCAGGATGACACGAGCTTGCACACCTCGGCCTGTTTCTGGATTCGAGAGCAACGACGTGTGCATGCTGAAAGAGAGAGTGAAGGCAGAGAGAGAGAACAAGGGGCCTCTCTGGCCAAAAACCAGCGAGTGGCGCTCATCCATGTTAAGCTGAGCCAAGGTGTGCCCAGGTGTATTCCCTTCAGGTCAGGAAGAAGCCTTGCTGACCTTTGCAGCAGACAAAGAGTCTCGCGGAGCTTTCCATGAACTGCCCAGAGACGCACATGGGTAAACAACAGACTCTACGCCTCACTTTGAGATGAATGTCTGTGTCTCCGGGAGGAGTGTGTTAACGCCTGTCTGCGATCACGCACTGACCACATCACGATGGCCCCGGCCTTTCCGGTGTAATCTGGCTCCAGCAAATGAACACATTCAGCGAGCCGCGCTCCCTGTAATTACTCTCCCACAGCTCAGACCGAAAGCTCAGTTTTTCGTCGTAAATTAAGCGGCCCGTGATTGTTCCACAGCTCAAGTACATCCAAGAACAAGAAATAAATAAATAAAAATCACAAAAAGAGTGAAAAGTGGATATTAAAACAGCAGGGGAACTTGAAACAGCAGGGCTGGAATACAAATACAGAGGGGCAAAAGAGAGAGAGAGAGAGAGAGAGAGAGAGAGAGAGAATTAACAAGCAGCTACAGCAGCAGCATGCATAATCCCTCACATGATATGGTGGAGCAGCATACAATATAAATGAACACATTTTGCTTGCAAACAACAACAAAAAAGAAGAGTCCTCATGCAAAATCCAGCATTGGCTTTTAAATATATGCAAGAGGAACCAGGAATTCCATATGTCTGCGTGTGTTATCATCCCCAATTAAGAGCCTCTTTCATCAAGAGAGTGCTGCGCAAGGCGAATAAAAGGCTGGATTATTTCCTAAATGCTCAGGCTTCAGGGACACTTTGCTTATTCAACTTATCACCATGACAACTCTTGTATGACATTTTTCACTTCCTCTTCTTCCCTCTTTGGAATTCAACTCTCAGACAGTTAATTATTCCTTCTTCTTTTTTTTTTTTTTTTTTT
>NW_015112838.1:105155-116878 GCF_001443285.1 Poecilia latipinna
TTTTTTTTTTTTTTTTTTTGCCACCAACTACAATCGGACCACTTATTTCTGAGCGTGTGTCATGTCTCCAGGAATATCAGACTTTCAGGCACACGCACACACCCACATATATGAGGCCTGCATTGATTAATAGACTCTTCTTCAGAGTAATTTGTGCAGCATTTTGAAGAATCTAAAAGATGAGAATAGAACAAGTTAAATGACCAGTTTAGTTGGCCAAACAGAAGAGATAAGTTCTGAAATATTACTGGATTTCAGGTGAAAAATCACATGCATTTATTATAGAGCTCTAAGTTAGACCACTTGGGATGGATATTTGGGGACGCCTACATATATATATATATACTTCCATGCGTAAAATTGTGTCAGACTGGAGATCTCCTTACTAGAGTTGTGGAAAAGCGAATGCCGGGAATCCAAACTGAATCCCAGAAATCTAAGTCATAATTTCATCCATTTGTTTCAAATTCCTCAAGTCTATTCTAGTTCATTTTTTTATTGTATGTATTCTTCTTCCAGCCAGAGCAGTGACAGAAAGCCTGCGCGTCATCGCTCCATCACACGCACAAGATGTCTTTATGCCTAAGTAACAAGTGCCCTGCACATTTATACCACAGAACATTAAATTTACCGCATCGACGCTGACAGCGAGCTGTGAATCGTCGGAAGCAACAGACGCACATCTGCGCAAAAACATGCATCAGCATCCTAATTCTTGTTTCGAACATTAAAAAAAAGTCTATTTAAAAAAAAAAAAGAGAGAGAGAGAAAAATCCCAAGCGTATAGACGGTGTGTGTATGCTATGGCTGCAGGGCAGGTTCTACGTAGCGTTACGATATATAACTCTTCTGTCTCATAGAGGGGGGGAAAAATAGAAAGTCGTATATCTAAATGCGACCGCCAGTTTCCATGCATCCTCCTGAATCGCTCAGCTCAGCACACACAGACAGCCCCAAGTATCTTTAAAATGACTCACCTGCTTTGCCGAGGTGAAAATCTCCCCATGTCTTTCTTAGAATTCAAAAAAAAAAAAGAGAAAGAAGAAAAAACCGGGACTATGTTTGACCGTCTCGGGATCTTCACTTGCAGTTGTAGTCAGTGTACTCCAAATATCCTTGTATTCTGCACAAAGCTTATGTTTTTAGGGAATAACCTTCCTGCGAAGCGATCATTGTCCTCTCTCTGCTCTCACGCTAACGGATTCCCACGCCATTAAGGCAATGTTCTTAGTTTTATATATTTTTTTTAATTATTATTATTATTTCGTTGTTGTTTTTACTCCAGCGGGAAGCTCCCCTTCAAGTCCTGGTGCGTTTTGACGCTTTCGCCTTGACTCTTCTCAGGCTCAGCGCGAGCACCGCGGGATCGCGCCGCGCATTCCCGAGCGGAACGTTGTGCGGGAGCGCCAACCGGAGACGGAGAAAGAGAGAGTTACTAGGTAACCAAGGGCACTCGCATCATACGTGAAAAGGAGCGGACGATTTATGCCACCCAGCTATCCTCTACCCATCTGCTTCCGTCTCCTTTGACTACTCGTCAAATACAACCTTGTTTTATTACCCCAAAGGGTGACTCTTTAGTGTCTCCCGCGAATGACCCAATCCTCGGCGGAAGCAAAGTTTAAAATGAAGATTAAATTCTGATGGGGTATTTACAAAGATGACAGTTATGGTCGGGAAGGAGGCTTGTTTTTTTTTATTGGGCTGCGGAAAATTAATGAATGAACAGGGAGAGTCCTACTTGCTGAGCGGGCGACTCGGAATCCTAATAAGTGTGACGATAAATGCTGTGCCTCATCTTACCTCCCTGTGATAAATAACGTTTAAGAGATAGCGACGAAGTTTCCAAACCGAAATACAGCGCCTTTCAAAGGTATTTAATACCCTTAGAGGTTTCTCACATTTTATCACATTAGAACCACAAACCTCGGCGTTTTATTTCGATGATGTGACGGTCAAAAGTGTGATGTGTGCGTGTTAGTATTCAGCCCGGTTTACACTGTTACCCCTAAAAATCACCCAAGGCAACCAGCTGTCTTCAGAAGTCACCTAATTAGTAGGTGGAGTTTCCTGTGTGTACTTCTGTTCCAGTATAAATTCAGCTTTTCTGTCGAGGCGTCAGAGGTTTGTGAGAAAACAAACACCATCATGAAAACCAAGGGACACGCTGGACGGCGCAGGAATAAAGTTGTGGTGAAAATGTATCGTAGAGTTTGGCCATGAAGCAACCATGCAGCCTTGGGGCAACAGCACTAATTAAGTGAAAATGCCATCCTGAGCAGTGAGCCATGTAGCTCAATTAAAAAAAAAAAAAAAAAAACACCACTGATTGTGAGCTATAAGTTTGCTGTGTTTGTTGAGTTTTCATGTCCTGTTCCTGTAAGTGTTTTGGTTTTCATTCAAACCAAAATATGTCCTATATCATCATGACAATGCTTGTTTATTCCTTAGTTTGTTTTGATCAAATTTTACAATTTACTATGTAAAATTGACTCTTTAGGAATTTAAATAAAACCATATAATGTTATTCCCTCATCAGAAACATACATGGACTTCTGTTTTGATTCTTTAACCGATGTTTAAGAAATCCTTGAAATTCCTGTGGCAGGTATTTGGGGGGTGAGGGTGGGGGCGGTGATTGCTCCCTCAAGGCATCTCTTATTCCTAGGAGCTGCAGTCTCCAGCTGACCTTTCACCTCACAGAGCACACATCGCCCGGGTCTTCCCCACTCAGCTCCTCCAGACTAGCGGCAGCAGCAATTAGCAAACACCTGGTGGAACTGCACATCTGCTGAGCTTATACAAGCTACTTCTCAGTTGTAAATGGCATAATGGACGAGCATTGTTGTGATGACATCTTGAAGGAAGAGAGACAGAAAGCGCAGGAGTTTCTTAAAGGGACAGAGGCCAATTTGAAGTCAAATTTCTTTCGTGTAATGTTTGATATTAATTGCATTTGTATAACATCTGACGGCAACAGAGTTACTTGATTGTGCTATAAAAATGGCACAATGTACCTGGAAAAATACTGCCTCTTTAATTTATTGTAATTATTTATGTGCTTTAATCTATCTGATGCACAAAAATTAGCTCGGGCATGTGTTTTAGACTGTCTTATTAAAATGCTGAAATAACACAAACAACCTTTTTTTTCATGTACTTAGTCTATTAAGCTTCAGTCTATTTATCAGGATGCTATTTTACACAAAATGCTGATCCTTAAGTGCAGTTTTGAACAGCCTGAATGCAAACAAAGCACCTTTTTAAGCTAATAAAACCATTAAAATATACATGTCACCAGGCCTCTTGTAAATGGAGTCAAGCAGAGAAAGATTCAGTATTTACAGCAAGCTTTTTCAAATATTTTATTCTTAGTTCCAATCACTTAAAGCCAATTTAGTGTTCTAGAACAAAAAAAAAAAACATCCATACAACAGGTTATGCCACGACTGTGGAGAGATCCTGTAATTATAGAACAGCAAGGGGTGGACGCCACAGTGGCTCTTTTTCTTTTGACATTCAAATCAAACGGCAATCATACATATAAAAGAGGCAGAAAAAACTGATGTCGGCCATGCTGTTGTTAGACAAGACGCTGGGGAGGGGGAAAAAAAAACACACATGAATAACATAAAATGGTAGCAGTGAAAGGGGTATCTGTGGTGGTCTTACTCTTATTGAGCTGCACCACTGCGACATGAAGTGCGTACTAAGCTTTACAAGTCCAGTCATCACAAGGGCAAGGATTTTTTTTTTCTACTCTCTCAAGGGATATCAACCCAGCGACAAACAGAAGAATGCTTACCCAGAGGCAACTGGAGGAGGTACTTCAAAACTGGGAGTCATCTTATGTAAAAGGAGTCAGTAAGAGGATCACAATCACAAAAAAAATGTCACAAATTGCCTCTTAAAGGATATTGTGTATGTCATCTCAGCAGTGTTAATATCAATTTGAAAGTTATGAGGATTGGTTCTAGACTGGGAAGGTAACCAAAGGCAACAGACTGAAAAGAATAAAAGGGGGATGGCTATGAAAGAACAAAATATTGGACAGCAAAGCTCAAACCTGTCAAGTGCGGTACAGTCAAGACGGGGATACAAAAAGGAAAAGACAAATAAATACGACAGGTCAGCAGGACGGAAGAGTCAGCAGAATAGTGAAAAGGACAAGTGCCATCCTGATGAACAGGGCTGTATATCAATAAAGAGTCATTTAAACTGGAAGAAAGAAGTCCTCGGTGTTAGCGGCGAAGTTTTCTTGCTTACGCAGCGACGATTGAGTCTTCTGAAAGTGACCGCACCACTGACACCGGAAAGAAAAAAAACAAACATTATCAAAGCTGGAATCTGAATGAAATTTATTCTCTTCTTTTGGTATAGTTAATTACAGATGGACAGGGTGGATTTGATCGCAGCAGAGATCATTGTAATGAACATTTGTGATATTTAGAACGTTTAACTTAACGGTGATGCAGTGCTTTGGTGAAAATTGTTATTGTTGTGCCAAGACTCAATGT
This sequence comes from Poecilia latipinna, assembly GCF_001443285.1. Lineage (NCBI taxonomy): Eukaryota > Metazoa > Chordata > Actinopteri > Cyprinodontiformes > Poeciliidae > Poecilia > Poecilia latipinna. The sequence continues at coordinate 109,673 of NW_015112838.1, forward strand.
ACGAATTGCTTCTTCGTCTTGCCCAGACGGGGATGTGGGGGTAAAAATAAAACGAGCTGGCTCACGGTTGCTCTTTGATATGATTTTAATTGACTTTTATTTTCAGTTATAGAGCTGAATTTGTTGGGCCACATTTCGTAGACAATTGTGAAATGTTCATGTGTCTGAAACTTGACACAGAGTCGAAGAAAGTGACTTGTTAACTATTCTCGTGCAGAGCCGTTGTCTCTCTAGTCATGTTCTTCCATAAAAACGTGTTCACCAAGACAAAGACATTAACCACATTTTAACAGCTTAGGGTTTTTTTTTTTAAGACGACAAAGCTGTGAACGTAAATTCCTGAAAAACAATTAGTACTGCATCCATTTTGTTTCTTTCCTGATCAGTGTGAGAGAGAAAGAGAGAGAGAGAGATTGTGGCTAGCGTTTAAATCGCACCACTGGTCTTAAAATAGCCTGATATCTTAACAATAATGTGGATAATTTGAGCGGCAAAGCAGAGAAGAACACTAATTTGGTAGGCAGATTGAAGCTCGCCCACAGCCTAATTGCACCACCCTACATAAAAACATAATTAGTCTAATTGCCACACTTTTAACCAACTTGAGCGTCTTCTTATGTGGCTAAAACGTTCTTGCTGGTTTTCCGTCTGCACAGTTTTATTTCCTAATTCTTTTGTTTCTCCGCATCTCATTAAACGATGGGGGCATAACAAATCCGCTGGCTTATTAAACTCGTTTTGTCATGATAAACTTGCACTGTGCTCTGCTGCGACTGTCAGCCATGGATCAATCTCCTAACAAGGAAACGGCGAAAAAGTAAAGAGGCGCTCTGTGGTCAGCTCTCTGTCATTTGCCAGAAGCTCGCTTTGTCGTGGGAGTGGGTCTGTTCGTCTGACGTTCATCACGTTGTTCTTGATGATGAGTTATCGCAGAAAGCAAAGGGATGCTAAGGCGTCGCTCGACAACACCCAGAACTCTTTGCCCCACGCGAGAGTCTTGGCTGAATGGCATATTTGTAGCCAGCAGGCATTCGCTTATTCAAATCCCAGGTTAAAAGATCTTGTTAGGCTAATTTTGTAATATTAAAATAAATATTTAGATCGATGACAAATGACCTATTGTGTTGATTTATATTTCTGTTTACATCTTTCGATACAAAGTTCTAGATATCTGATGATTTGAGGTCACGCTTGTGTTATTTTATTATTATTATTATTATTATTATTACTATTATTTGTAGGCCTGTAGGCACTATATGCAAACCTAGCAATAAAGGTTATCACTGTACACACTGCCTGTGCCTGGATCTTGTTATGCCTGTGGCTGTAATGAAAAAAAAATATTTTATACCATTTATCTTCATCGTCGCTTTTCTGTGCATGTCCACGGCGGGGCCCTCTCTCCACCTTCCTGACATTTATATGAACTGTTAATAATGACACATTGGCCCGAGTGGTAAATGACTCAATTTTCACATGCGGAGATATTGTGAAACAATTCTTTGTGTTTTTAAAGTGGATTTGCACATCTGATGAATTTCACTTTTCCCCTGGAAGCTCCAATTTAAGAAATCTAATAAAGCTATTACAATCAATGTCCATTATGAAATGATTTTCACAAGTGGCCCAAACCTGAGTAAGGTGAAAATCCTTGCTTCAAGAAGTTAATGGATCGGGTAAAAAAAAGGATTTAGTGCAGTCAGGTGAATTTAAATGTTGATTTTTCTTTTTAAATATAGCATGATATTGAATTGGTGGTGAGATGTGGAGAGGATCGAGTGCAGATGGAAGCACTAAAAGGAGATGCATTTGCACTGTTATAAACACTCCTAATGGTGAAACAAGTGATCATGACCCTGTCATAAATCTTTGAGGCTTCTACTGAGATACTGTCTATTGTTCAGCCTAAAGTCTGCATGCAAAATGGATGCACGGTGCAGTGCTTTTTCAGGTGGCCACAGTCCATAGAAAAAATATCAGGGCTTTGATCAAAGATGAGCCTGAAATTACCTGATTAGACTCATGCACCAAAATAAGCCATGCGCAGTGCAAATAACCCCACTGTGGGGCACATTACTGGAAACAAGAATTCGTGCCCCCAATGTTTTGTTCAAGAACATGGAGGAATATTTTGAGTCCTGCTCTAACCTCGGGGGAAAATGTGTCTTGGTACTCGATGCTCACATGCGACTCTATCAGTGCCGGAAACATGTATTTATACGGCAGAGATTCTAACATATTAACTTCGGTTAATTAATTACTAAGATTTAAATGCATTAAGATTTGTAATGCAATTAATATTTTTTTAAACGTACAGAAGTCCCGAGTTCATCTTCCCTTCAACTTTGAGGACCCCTCGGCGCCCCTTAGTGGTCCACCAGGAGGTCACTTTGAAAAATGCTGTTCTACGCCATTGTAACTAACCACAGTAAAAGAAATACCTTCATATCTAGCAAGATTTTTGTGTCTCTTGGCCAGTGTTTTTGATCATTAATCTTAAGTATTTCTCATACTGTAATGCCAAATATTTTGCTGAAAATGGCAGCTTTTATGTTGGAAAATTACTTCCCATGCACACCAATTTTGCAGCCAACATCGCAAATTAACAATCAATATTACTCAATAGCATGCTCAATGGCGTTAGTACATATCGAAATATGCAGAATTTTATTTGACCATTTCCTATATTATTAATAAAATACAGATACAAATAAACAGGGGGAAAAATCTGTCATATTAAAACAAATGACTCATGCTTTCATTTTTTATTTTTTCAAGCTGACATCACTTATTTTACTTCAACCTCCTACAGATTAATTAAGATCCTCTGTTTTCCCTCATTTGTTTACGCTCGGATGAGCCGAGTGCTTCTGTCAGTTCTGTCGGCAACAGATGTCCAGTGCAAAGAATTACACTGTCCTCATATGGGTGCCACGAAATAATTCCTGCTTCATTTTGAGTGATTAGCAGGTTTCTCCCTCCCTCCTTCCTCTCTTGTAATTGCAGGATTACTCCAAAGACTTGTATGTCTGTCATCGCTTGATTAACTTTCAAAGCACCTTTTGTGTTATTCACCCTCTGGTTTGAAGATTAAAAATTTTGAGTGAGTACAGGGCAGATGTTGCATGACATAAATTAATGCAACATTACATCCAATACTGAGTGTATGATAACCTTGTATTTCACTAATAGGGCTTTTAGTTTATTGTCTTTGTATTTTAACTCCAGGGGATGTCAGACAGCCAGAACGACGCAGACAGACAGAATCTCTTCTTTTTTTTTTTTTTTCCCCCCAACATCTGAACACCCCAGGATATTCAAACATTGAATATCCTGCGTCGTTCAAGCAAGGATTAAATATTAGTGGAAGTAATGAGAAATTGTGATTTCCTCATTAGAAGCTACAGGGGGAGTTTATATATGCAAAGTTAATGATAATAATAATACTAATAATAATAATAATTTTGCAGACTTTTACAGTAGCGCTACACTTCATCATAACTGGTCTCAAAGTTTATGTACAGATCTCATCTTCATCCCTCTGTGTATACAGTTTCTTCAGTTTCATCATTTCTCAACATAAACATCCATTTCCAGCCAGAGTCTGACTGCTTTTTTTTTTTTTTTTTTTTTTTTTGGGGTTTCCGAACACATTTATGGTATTTTGAGACCTTCTCCACTTGTCGTGATTGGATCTCAGGTAGAGGCTGATTACAAAGTAGTCTCAAAAATCAGCAGATCTCACTGGGATGCCAATAGTCGAGCAAATAAAGAGTTTTAATCAAGCTGCTGAAGCATGCTCCTAATACCAATGTTTACATCAGGCACAGTTTTTGCTGGTTTTAATGTTTACCGCCACACGTCATTTATTAGCTCACGCGCTTTTCTGTATGGTATTCTTAAAGGCATTATCAGGCGAAAGGGTTAGTCACAGCATGTGTCGCTGCCCAGGGTGGGAGAAGGATTTACGGATATTTTTGCCAAGTGCCTGAGGCTAGGCTGATCTTTTCCTCGCGCAAGTCCAACAGAAAGCTAAATCTGACATGGAAAATCTATTGTACACAGATGACTGTGCTGTTCCAATCATCATACCTCTCGTGAGTGGCTTCTGGAAAACAAAGTAGCTCAGGGAACAAAAGGTTGTGAAAAATCGGTAACGCTTGGATGTTTGCGACCGACGTGTTTTTCCAAGTCGTCATCAATGGATGCCGCTTGTGAAACTCCCCCAATTTCCCTGTTTGCTGTTAGTCTGTTTATCCTAAAGTGATACTTGACTAAACTGTGCAATAGGCAAAAAGCAGCTAGACAAGAGCTTGGCTCTCATACTCAGATTTCCATATTTATTGCTTGAAATCCTGCAGGGAGTTCAACTGAATGCCAATCGTAGAGCTGACTCACTAATGCAAGTATGTATCTGCAGTCTGAGCCCTGCTACAGATCCCGTGCTGTACAGCACTTGATTGATTCAAACCTGCATTTAAAGCTCAGCATTATAGTATACAGTAAGTAGCTCGCTCAAACTACGAAAGAGTTCGCCGTCTCCCACTTTCCTGTACATTATAAGGCCCGCACAGCAATTAGAAACTTGACTAGAACCATTTCAAAATGTAGAAGTTGTTTTGTATGACGTAGTGTACTGAAAATGTAAAAAAAATAAATAAAAAAAGTGCAATTTTTGTAACTTAGTTGAAGTTTCAGTTGGTAAGATAAAAGGATGAAATTTAAGTTATGGATGTTTTCTTCCTTTTCTGATCTTTTCAGATGGTGACTCGAACACCATAGCATCTCTTAGCTTCTTCAAACTTTAAAAGACATTTTAAATCTTTAGTATGCTTATTTTAACACTAAAGTTCGAAGCTTCTCTTCCTCTGCAGACCTTTAATTTGCTGGTCATAAGCTGCTTGAGACCTACCCTGCATGGGCAAACACACAGGCAGTCAGTCCTCTGTCAGTGTGAGCAAAGTTCCAGGTTTTTGCTTCACTGAATAACCTCTCCTGCATTGGCTTTAAGGGCTTTAACAAGGGGATCAATATAATCTTAGTGCATATAGGTTGGTTTCTACCCAGATAAAGAGCTTTACAAACTTTTTTTTTTTTTTTCAGCTCGCAAGTTATACGTTTCACTGCATGATTTACCTCAGTTTGTTTTGGACTTGTGATTTATCTCCATAAGAGCAGCAAACAGGGGATGAAGAAGATGAAGGCAGTTGCAGACAGTCGGGTTGCTCTGCCCACATGCATCACACACACGGGCTCACAGAACCAAGTGGCCAGGGTTGCACCAACACAAAATCAGGCTCCTGAAAAGTCAAATAATCGTAAAAAAAACAAAACATTTTTGAATAAAAATGTGCAAAGCATGTTAAGTAGACATAAGCAGTACAAAAGTAACACATTTGATCAAAAAAAAAAAAAAAATAGAAAAACATAAATCTTCTCCAGTGTCCTCTCCAGATTTTCTGGTTTTAATAAATTCCTCGTCGTGAATTTTCCTCAGGAAAACAAAATCTGTCATAATTATATGGGTCATTTCCCCCCGTAAAGTCGGACCTTTTCTAAAATGTCATTCACAGCCTCAGCTTATGGAAAATTGCAAAAGAAAAATAAAAAAATAAAAAAAGGAATGAAATTAATAGGGATACAAAATTAAAAAAATAATAACACTCAGCATAACGTGTTGCCGCTGAAGCTGGATGTGTTACGTCCGTATGTTGTATCCACTGTCCCACATGCGCTGTTGAGCAAAGTCTTTCGGATGCGGTGTTACACACTGTTAGTATGAACTGCAAGTCAATTACAATGCCACAGTTATTCTGAATGGGCTAAGGATCGTGGCATCTTAAGATATTAGTATGCCAACGCATTTAAAGGCCAATTTCATTGTGCATGCCTCTGGAACAAACCCCTCAGAGAATTTGCATCTCAACAGAATATCACTTTTCACTGCCTTCTTGAATCTGCATGCCACTGATGCTCACACTTTCTATTTCCCAGCCTGGATTCGTAATCACTTTAGTGTCAAATTGTCTCCAATCAACTGTAATGAGACAAAAAAAAAAAAAAAACAGAAAACTTTTATTCTTTTTATACCTTTTCTTTGTATTATTCCTTTGAGGAACTTTTGTTTGTTTGTTTTTGAGAGTTTGCATACTTGTTTTTTCAAGGGGTTTTAGGTGATGCACTGTTTGATAATACAATCCCGATTGAACAGAAAAACAGCAGGATCGAAACGTAGCCGTCTTCTCTGTTCAGACGTCGTGTTTAGCGGTTGTCACTGAACTTGTTAGTGGAAATTACTATAAAGCTCAGTCATATACCCAGAGCAGACCACAATGTTTTCATTTATTATTGTTAGTAATGACAGCTGGGGACGCTTGGCGCCCTGCTTCATCACAGTGGGAACTAATTAGCGGGTTGGCTGATGTCAGGGCTGCAGCCAGATGAGCCCAGGCAAGGTTAAGAAGACGGGAGTAAAATTCACTTTTTACTGCCTCTTTTTTTTTTTTGTCTGCAAAAGTTCATTTTGACATTTAATTAATTCAAATCATCCGCTCTCCATAGAAACTATTAATTAATGATCAGCGCAATAGACCTGCACACATAGTCATGCTGAATAGTTAACAATACAGTGCCTTGTTAAAGTATCCGTGCACCTGATTTTTCCACACTTTAATCAGGTCTCATTTTATTTCTTGAGGGGAATTTTATGATGTAGAAAACAGCAAGTAGTTGCAAATACGAAGGGTAAGATCCAAGTTTATAACTACCCCCAAATAGAGCAGCCCACGTTTGTAGTCAAACTTCTTTTAAGCTTCTCAGCATGTTTTTTTTTTTTTTTTTTTTTCTTTTATTGACTTGTGTGAGTTGCTCCTTGAACTTTATGGTGCTGGTTGTTCACTGCAAGACTAACTTCTAAATTTTTTATAAAAAAAAAAATAAATAAAAAAAAAAGAAAAAAAACAGAAAATAAACATAACAAAACCTTATTCTCCCGATGTGACGCTGTAATCCCACTGTGGATTACTATCTGTTTTTCAGCTTTCCTTTGTTTAACATGTGCCAGTGTTTTCAGTTCAAAAGTTTTTTAATGTGTTTGGCTAGTGGATTCTTGCTACACAACACACCTACAGCTCATAACATTTAGTGTAGTGTTGACAAAAGTTGCAGCTCTGCTCGCCGGAGCCTCATTTATTTCAATGCTCCAGG